>NW_026698017.1:0-48627 GCF_030435755.1 Ochotona princeps
GGCATATTGAAGAAGGATCAAGCCGAGTGGTTCTTGTGGGAGAACAACTCCATTTGGCTCACTAACTTCACACACCATCAGGCTTCCCAAGCAGCTCTCAAGGAAACTCAGTTTTCACACTCTATGCTTAGTGCCCTTTGAGTGCATTATCTAGGAATGAACCTGGTAGAGCATCCCACACAAACGAATGCTCCACATGCGGGTTTCACATGCCACCAACTCCACATTCACAGGCAACTTCAGCGCCACAGCCGTTTTCAGATAGCCCTCAATGCAAAGGCTCTAGACGCAAAATATTGGTGTGGGGGGACAATTCAATCAAGGAAACAATGCATGTTGGTGAAGGGCATATTGAAGAAGGATCAGCCGAGTGGTTTTTGTGGGAGAACAACTCCATTTGGCTCACTAACTTCACACACATCAGGCTTTCCAAGCAGCTCTCAAGGAACTCAGTTTTTCACACTCTATGCTTAGTGCCCTTTGAGTACCTAGGACTGAAATGAACCTGGTAGAGCATCCCACACAAACGAATGCTCTACATGCGGGTTTCACATGCCACCAACTCCACATTCACAGGCAACTTCAGCGGCACAGCCGTTTTTCAGATAGCCCTCAATGCAAAGGCTCTAGACGCAAATATTGGTGTGAGAGCTAATTCAATCAAGGAAACACTGCATGTTGGTGAAGGGCATATTGAAGAAGGATCAGCCGAGTGGTTCTTGTGGGAGAACAACTCCATTTGGCTCACTAACTTCACACACCATCAGGCTTCAAGCAGCTCTCAAGGAAACTCAGTTTTCACACTCTATGCTTAGTGCCCTTTGAGTGCATTATCTAGGAATGAACCTGGTAGAGCATCCCACACAAACGAATGCTCCACATGCGGGTTTCACATGCCACCAACTCCACATTCACAGGCAACTTCAGCGGCACAGCCGTTTTCAGATAGCCCTCAATGCAAAGGGCTCTAGACGCAAATATTGGTGTGAGAGCTAATTCAATCAAGGAAACACTGCATGTTGGTGAAGGGCATATTGAAGAAGGATCAGCCGAGTGGTTCTTGTGGGAGAACAACTCCATTTGGCTCACTAACTTCACACACCATCAGGCTTCCAAGCAGCTCTCAAGGAAACTCAGTTTTCACACTCTATGCTTAGTGCCCTTTGAGTGCATTATCTAGGATGACCTGGTAGAGCATCCCACACAAACGAATGCTCCACATGCGGGTTTCACATGCCACCAACTCCACATTCACAGCAACTTCAGCGGCACAGCCGTTTTCAGATAGCCCTCAATGCAAAGGCTCTAGACGCAAATATTGGTGTGAGAGCTAATTCAATCAAGGAAACACTGCATGTTGGTGAAGGGCATATTGTAGAAGGATCAGCCGAGTGGTTCTTGTGGGAGAACAACTCCATTTGGCTCACTAACTTCACACACCATCAGGCTTCCAAGCAGCTCTCAAGGAAACTCAGTTTTCACACTCTATGCTTAGTGCCCTTTGAGTGCATTATCTAGGAATGAACCTGGTAGAGCATCCCACACAAACGAATGCTCCACATGCGGGTTTCCACATGCCACCAACTCCACATTCACAGGCAACTTCAGCGCCACAGCCGTTTTCAGATAGCCCTCAATGCAAAGGCTCTAGACGCAAATATTGGTGTGAGAGCTAATTCAATCAAGGAAACACTGCATGTTGGTGAAGGGCATATTGAAGAAGGATCAGCCGAGTGGTTTTTGTGGGAGAACAACTCCATTTGGCTCACTAACTTCACACACCATCAGGCTTCCAAGCAGCTCTCAAGGAAACTCAGTTTTCACCACTCTATGCTTAGTGCCCTTTGAGTGCATTATCTAGGAATGAACCTGGTAGAGCATCCCACACAAACGAATGCTCCACATGCGGGTTTCACATGCCACCAACTCCACATTCACAGGCAACTACAGCGCCACAGCCGTTTTCAGATAGCCCTCAATGCAAAGGCTCTAGACGCAAATATTGGTGTGGGGGACAATTCAATCAAGGAAACACTGCATGTTGGTGAAGGGCATATTGAAGAAGGATCAGCCAAGTGGTTCTTGTGGGAGGAACAACTCCATTTGGGCTCACTAACTTCACACACCATCAGGTTCCAAGCAGCTCTCAAGGAAACTCAGTTTTCACACTCTATGCTTAGTGCCCTTTGAGTGCATTATTAGGAATGAACCTGGTAGAGCATGTCACACAAACGAATGCTCCACATTGCGGGTTTCACATGGCACCAACTCCACATTCACATGCAACTTCAGCGCCACAGCCGTTTTCAGATAGCCCTCAATGCAAAGGCTCTAGATGCAAATATTGGTGTGAGAGCTAATTCAATCAAGGAAACACTGCATGTTGGTGAAGGGCATATTGAAGAAGGATCAGCGAGTGGTTCTTGTTGGAGAACAACTCCATTTGGCTCACTAACTTCAACACCATCAGGCTTCCAAGCAGCTCTCAGGAAACTCAGTTTTCACAAACTCTATGCACTTCGGGCCCTTGAGTGCCTAGGACTGAAATGAACCTGGTAGAGCATCCCACACAAACGAATGCTCCACATGCGGTTTTCACATGCCAACAACTCCACATTCACAGGCAGCTTCAGCGCCACAGCCTGTTTTCAGATAGCCCTCAATGCAAAGGCTCTAGACGCAAATATTGGTGTGAGAGCTAATTCAATCAAGGAAACACTGCATGTTGGTGAAGGGCATATTGAAGAAGGATCAGCCGAGTGTTCTCTGTGGGAGACACAACTCCATTTGGCCTCACTAACTTCACACACCATCAGGCTTCCAAGCAGCTCTCAAGGAAACTCAGTTTTCACACTCTATGCTTAGTGCCCTTTGAGTGCATTATCTAGGAATGAACCTGTAGAGCATCCCACACAAACGAATGCTCCACATGCGCGTTTCACATGCCAACAACTCCACATTCACAGGCAACTTCAGCGCCACAGCCGTTTTCAGATAGCCCTCAATGCAAAGGCTCTAGACGCAAATATTGGTGTGAGAGCTAATTCAATCAAGGAAACACTGCATTTGGTGAAGGGCATATTGAAGAAGGATCAGCCGGAGTGGTTCTTGTGGGAGAACAACTCCATTTGGCTCACTAACTTCACACACCATCAGGCTTCCAAGCAGCTCTCAAGGAAACTCAGTTTTCACACTCTATGCTTAGTGCCCTTTGAGTGCCTAGGACTGAAATGAACCTGGTAGAGCATCCCACACAACGAATGGTCCACATGCGGGTTTCACATGCCACCAACTCCACATTCACAGGCAACTTCAGCGCCACAGCCGTTTTCAGATAGCACTCAATGCAAAGGCTCTAGACGCAAATATTGGTGTGAGAGCTAATTCAATCAAGGAAACACTGCATGTTGGTGAAGGGCATATTGAAGAAGGATCAGCCGAGTGGTTCTTGTGGGAGAACAACTCCATTTGGCTCACTAACTTCACACACCATCAGGCTTCCAAGCAGCTCTCAAGGAAACTCAGTTTTCACACTCTATGCTTAGTGCCCTTTGAGTGAGTAGGACTGAAATGAAGCTTGGTGAGCATGCCACACAAACGAATGCTCCACATGCGGGTTTCACATGCCACCAACTCCACATTCACAGGCAGCTTCCAGCGCCACAGCCATTTTCAGATAGCCCTCAATGCAAAGGCTCTAGACGCAAATATTGGTGGTGAGAGCTAATTCAATCAAGGAAACACTGCATGTTGGTGAAGGGCATATTGAAGAAGGATCAGCCGAGTGGTTCTTGTGGGAGAACAACTCCATTTGGCTCACTAACTTCACACACCATCAGGCTTCCAAGCAGCTCTCAAGGAAACTCAGTTTTCACACTCTATGCTTAGTGCCCTTTGAGTGCATTATCTAGGAATGAACCTGTAGAGCATCCCACACAAACGAATGCTCCACATGCGGGTTTCACATGCCACCAACTCCACATTCACAGGCAACTTCAGCGCCACAGCCGTTTTCAGATAGCCCTCAATGCAAGGCTCTAGACACAAATATTGGTGTGAGAGCTAATTCAATCAAGGAAACAGTGCATGTTGGTGAAGGGCATATTGAAGGAAGGGATCAGCCGAGTGGTTCTTGTGGGAGAACAACTCCATTTGGCTCACTAACTTCACACACCAATCAGGCTTCCAAGCAGCTCTCAAGGAAACTCAGTTTTCACACTCTATGCTTAGTGCCCTTTGAGTGCATTATCTAGGAATGAACCTGGTAGAGCATCCCACACAAACGAATGGTCCACATGCGGGTTTCACATGCCACCAACTCCACATTCCAGGCAACTTCAGCGCCACAGCCGTTTTCAGATAGCCCTCAATGCAAAGGCTCTAGACGCAAATATTGGTGTGGGGGATAATTCAATCAAGGAAACACTGCATGTTGGTGAAGGGCATATTGAAGAAGGATCAGCCGAGTGGTTCTTGTGGGAGAACAACTCCATTTGGCTCACTAACTTCACACACCATCAGGCTTCCAAGCAGCTCTCAAGGAAACTCAGTTTTCACACTCTATGCTTAGTGCCCTTTGAGTGAGTAGGACTGAAATGAAGCTTGGTGAGCATGCCACACAAACGAATGCTCCACATGCGGGTTTCACATGCCACCAACTCCCACATTCACAGGCAGCTTCAGCGCCACAAGCCATTTTCAGATAGCCCTCAATGCAAAGGCTCTAGACGCAAATATGGTGTGAGAGCTAATTCAATCAAGGAAACACTGCATGTTGGTGAAGGGCATATTGAAGAAGGATCAGCCGAGTGGTTTCTTGTGGGAGAACAACTCCATTTGGCTCACTAACTTCACACACCATCAGGCTTCCAAGCAGCTCTCAAGGAAACTCAGTTTTCACACTCTATGCTTAGTGCCCTTTGGTGCATTATCTAGGAATGAACCTGGTAGAGCATCCCACACAAACGAATGGTCCACATGCGGGTTTCACATGCCACCAACTCCACATTCACAGGCAACTTCAGCGCCACAGCCGTTTTCAGATAGCCCTCAATGCAAAGGCTCTAGACGCAAATATTGGTGTGGGGGATAATTCAATCAAGGAAACACTGCATGTTGGTGAAGGGGCATATTGAAGAAGGATCAGCCGAGTGGTCTTGTGGAGAACAACACCATTTGGCTCACTAACTTCACACACCATCAGGCTTCCAAGCAGCTCTCTAAGGAAACTCAGTTTTCACACTCTATGCTTAGTGCCCTTTGAGTACCTATGACTGAAATGAAGCTTGGTGAGCATCCCACACAAACGAATGCTCCACATGCGGGTTTCACATGCCACCAACTTCCACATTCACAGGCAACCTTCAGCGCCACAGCCGTTTTCAGATAGCCCTCAATGCAAAGGCTCTAGACGCAAATATTGGTGTGAGAGCTAATTCAATCAAGGAAACACTGGCATGTTGGTGAAGGGCATATTGAAGAAGGATCAGCCGAGTGGTTCTTGTGGAGAACAACTCCATTTGGCTCACTAACTTCACACACCATCAGGCTTCCAAGCAGCTCTCGAGGAAACTCAGTTTTCACACTCTATGCTTAGTGCCCTTTGAGTGCATTATCTAGGAATGAAACCTGGTAGAGCATCCCACACAAACGAATGCTCCACATGCGGGTTTCACATGCCACCAACTCCACATTCACAGGCAACTTGAGCGCACAGCCGTTTTCAGATAGCCCTCAATGCAAAGGCTCTAGACACAAATATTGGTGTGAGAGCTAATTCAATCAGGAAACACTGCATGTTGGTGAAGGGCATATTGAAGAAGGATCAGCCGAGTGGTTCTTGTGGGAGAACAACTCCCTTTGGCTCACTAACTTCAAACACCATCAGGCTTCCAAGCAGCTCTCGAGGAAACTCAGTTTTCACACTCTATGCTTAGTGCCCTTTGAGTGAGTAGGACTGAAATGAAGCTTGGTGAGCATGCAACACAAACGAATGCTCCACATGCGGGTTTCACATGCCACCAACTCCACATTCACAGGCAGCTTCAGCGCCACAGCCATTTTCAGATAGCCCTCAATGCAAAGGCTCTAGACGCAAATATTGGTGTGAGAGCTAATTCAATCAAGGAAACACTGCATGTTGGTGAAGGGCATATTGAAGAAGGATCAGCCGAGTGGTTCTTGTGGGAGAACAACTCCATTTGGCTCACTAACTTCACACACCATCAGGCTTCCAAGCAGCTCTCAAGGAAACTCAGTTTTCACACTCTATGCTTAGTGCCCTTTGAGTGCATTATCTACGAATGAACCCTGGTAGAGCATCCCACACAAACGAATGCTCCACATGCGGGTTTCACATGCCACCAACTCCACATTCACAGGCAACTTCAGCGCCACAGCCGTTTTCAGATAGCCCTCAATGCAAAGGCTCTAGACGCAAATATTGGTGTGAGAGCCAATTCAATCAAGGAAACACTGCATGTTGGTGAAGGGCATATTGAAGAAGGATCAACCGAGTGGTTCTTGTGGGAGAACAACTCCATTTGGCTCACTAACTTCACACACCATCAGGCTTCCAAGCAGCTCTCAAGGAAACTCAGTTTTCACACTCTATGCTTAGTGCCCTTTGAGTACCTAGGACTGAAATGAAGCTTGGTGAGCATCCCACACAAACGAATGCTCCACATGTGGGTTTCACATGCCACAACTCCACATTCACAGGCAACTTCAGCGCCACAGCCGTTTTCAGATAGCCCTCAATGCAAAGGCTCTAGACGCAATATTGGTGTGAGAGCTAATTCAATCAAGGAAACACTGCATGTGGTGAAGGGCATATTGAAGAAGGATCAGCCGAGTGGTTCTTGTGGGAGAACAACTCCATTTGGCTCACTAACTTCACACACCATCAGGCTTCCAAGCAGCTCTCAAGGAAACTCAGTTTTCACACTCTATGCTTAGTGCCCTTTGAGTGCATTATCTAGGAATGAACCTGGTAGAGCATCCCACACAAACGAATGCTCCACATGCGGGTTTCACATGCCACCAACTCCACATTCACAGGCAACTTCAGCGCCACAGCCGTTTTCAGATAGCCCTCAATGCAGAGGCTCTAGACGCAAATATTGGTGTGAGAGCTAATTCAATCAAGGAAACACTGCATGTTGGTGAAGGGCATATTGAAGAAGGATCAGCCGAGTGGTTCTTGTGGGAGAACAACTCCATTTGGCTCACTAACTTCACACACCATCAGGCTTCCAAGCAGCTCTCAAGGAAACTCAGTTTTCACACTCTATGCTTAGTGCCCTTTGAGTGCATTATCTAGGAATGAACCTGGTAGAACATCCCACACAAACGAATGCTCCACATGCGGGTTTCACATGCCACCAACTCCACATTCACAGGCAACTTCAGCGCCACAGCCGTTTTCAGATAGCCCTCAATGCAAAGGCTCTAGACGCAAATATTGGTGTGGGGGATAATTCAATCAAGGAAACACTGCATTTGGTGAAGGGCATATTGAAGAAGGATCAGCCGAGTGGTTCTTGTGGAGAAACAACTCCATTTGGCTCACAAACTTCACACACCATCAGGCTTCCAAGCAGCTCTCAAGGAAACTCAGTTTTCACACTCTATGCTTAGTGCCCTTTGAGTGCATTATCTAGGAATGAACCTGGTAGAGCATCCACACAAACGAATGCTCCACATGCGGGTTTCACATGCCACCAACTCCACATTCACAGGCAGCTTCAGCGCCACAGCCATTTTCAGATAGCCCTCAATGCAAAGGCTCTAGACGCAAATATTGGTGGTGAGAGCTAATTCAATCAAGGAAACACTGCATGTTGGTGAAGGGCATATTGAAGAAGGATCAGCCGAGTGGTTTCTTGTGGAGAACAACTCCATTTGGCTCACTAACTTCACACACCATCAGGCTTCCAAGCAGCTCTCAAGGAAACTCAGTTTTCACACTCTATGCTTAGTGCCCTTGAGTGCCTAGGACTGGAATGAACCTGTAGAGCATCCCACACAAACGAATGCTCCACATGCGGGTTTCACATGCCACCAACTCCACATTTACAGGCAACTTCAGCGCCACAGCCGTTTTCAGATAGCCCTCAATGCAAAGGCTCTAGACACAAATATTGGTGTGAGAGCTAATTCAATCAAGGAAACACTGCATGTTGGTGAAGGGCATATTGAAGAAGGATCAGCCGAGTGGTTCTTGTGGGAGAACAACTCCATTTGGCTCACCTAAAAAACACACACCATCAGGCTTCCAAGCAGCTCTCAAGGAAACTCAGTTTTCACACTCTATGCTTAGTGCCCTTTGAGTGCCTAGGACTGAAATGAACCTGGTAGAGCATCCACACAAACGAATGCTCCACATGCGGGTTTCACATGCCACCAATTCCACATTCACAGGCAACTTCAGCGCCACAGTCGTTTTCAGATAGCCCTCAATGCAAAGGCTCTAGACGCAAATATTGGTGGGAGAGCTAATTCAATCAAGGAAACACTGCATGTTGGTGAAGGGCATATTGAAGAAGGATCAGCCGAGTGGTTCTTGTGGGAGAACAACTCCATTTGGCTCACTAACTTCACACACCATCAGGCTTCCAAGCAGCTCTCAAGGAAACTCAGTTTTCACACTCTATGCTTAGTGCCCTTTGAGTGCATTATCTAGGAATGAACCTGGTAGAGCATCCCACACAAACGAATGCTCCACATGCGGGTTTCACATGCCACCAACTCCACATTCACAGGCAACTTCAGCGCCACAGCCGTTTTCAGATAGCCCTCAATGCAAAGGCTCTAGATGCAAATATTGGTGTGGGGGATAATTCAATCAAGGAAACACTGCATGTTGGTGAAGGGCATATTGAAGAAGGATCAGCCAAATGGTTCTTGTGGAGAACAACACCATTTGCCTCACTAACTTCACACACCATCAGGCTTCCAAGCAGCTCTCAGGGAAACTCAGTTTTCACACTCTATGCTTAGTGCCCTTTGAGTACCTATGACTGAAATGAAGCTTGGTGAGCATCCCACACAAACCGAATGCTCCACATGCGGGTTTCACATGCCACCAACTCCACATTCACAGGCAACTTCAGCGCCACAGCCGTTTTCAGATAGCCCTCAATGCAAAGGCTCTAGACGCAAATATTGGTGTGAGAGCTAATTCAATCAAGGAAACACTGCATGTTGGTGAAGGGGCATATTGAAGAAGGATCAGCCGAGTGGTTCTTGTGGGAGAACAACTCCATTTGGCTCACTAACTTCACACACCATCAGGGCTTCCAAGCAGCTCTCAAGGAAACTCAGTTTTCACACTCTATGCTTAGTGCCCTTTGAGTGCATTATCTAGGAATGAACCTGGTAGAGCATCCCACACAAACGAATGCTCCACATGCGGGTTTCACATGCCACCAACTCCACATTCACAGGCAACTTCAGCGCCACAGCCGTTTTCAGATAGCCCTCAATGCAAAGGCTCTAGACGCAAATATTGGTGTGAGAGCTAATTCAATCAAGGAACACTGCATGTTGGTGAAGGGCATATTGAAGAAGGATCAGCCGAGTGGTTCTTGTGGGAGAACAACTCCATTTGGCTCACTATCTTCACAACACCATCAGGCTTCCAAGCAGCTCTCAGGAAACTCAGTTTTCACACTCTATGCTTAGTGCCCTTTGAGTACCTAGGACTGAAATGAAGCTTGGTGAGCATCCCACACAAACGAATGCTCCACATGCGGGTTTCACATGCCACCAACTCCACATTCACAGGTAGCTTCAGCGCCACAGCCATTTTCAGATAGCCTCAATGCAAAGGCTCTAGACACAAATATTGGTGTGAGAGCTAATTCAATCAAGGAAACACTGCATGTTGGTGAAGGGCATATTGAAGAAGGATCAGCCGATGGTTCTTGTGGGAGAACAACTCCATTTGGCTCACTAACTTCACACACCATCAGGCTTCCAAGCAGCTCTCAAGGAAACTCAGTTTTCACACTCTATGCTTAGTGCCCTTTGAGTACCTAGGACTGAAATGAAGCTTGGTGAGCATCCCACACAAACGAATGCTCCACATGCGGGTTTCACATGCCACCAACTCCACATTCACAGGCAACTTCAGCGCCACAGCCGTTTTCTGATAGCACTCAATGCAAAGGCTCTAGACGCAAATATTGGTGTGAGAGCTAATTCAATCAAGGAAACACTGCATGTTGGTGAAGGGCATATTGAAGAAGGATCAGCCAAGTGGTTCTTGTGGGAGAACAACTCCATTTGGCTCACTAACTTCACACACCATCAGGCTTCCAAGCAGCTCTCAAGGAAACTCAGTTTTCACACTCTATGCTTAATGCCCTTTGAGTGCATTATCTAGGAATGAAGCTAGTAGAGCATCCCACACAAACGAATGCTCCACATGCGGGTTTCACATGCCACCAACTCCACATTGACAGGCAACTTCAGCGCCACAGCCGTTTTCAGATAGCCCTCAATGCAAAGGCTCTAGACGCAAATATTGGTGTGAGAGCTAATTCAATCAAGGAAACACTGCATGTTGGTGAAGGGCATATTGAAGAAGGATCAGCCGAGTGGTTCTTGTGGGAGAACAACTCCATTTGGCTCACTAACTTCACACACCATCAGGCTTCCAAGCAGCTCTCAAGGAAACTCAGTTTTCACACTCTATGCTTAGTGCCCTTTGAGTGCCATTATCTAGGAATGAACCTGGTAGAGCATCCCACACAAACGAATGCTCCACATGCGGGTTTCACATGCCACCAACTCCACATTCACAGGCAACTTCAGCGCCACAGCCGTTTTCAGATAGCCCTCAATGCAAAGGCTCTAGACGCAAATATTGGTGTGAGAGCTAATTCAATCAAGGAAACACTGCATGTTGGTGAAGGGCATATTGAAGAAGGATCAGCCGAGTGGTTCTTGTGGAGAACAACTCCATTTGGCTCACTAACTTCACACACCATCAGGCTTCCAAGCAGCTCTCGAGGAAACTCAGTTTTCACACTCTATGCTTAGTGCCCTTTGAGTGCCTAGGACTGAAATGAACCTGGTAGAGCATCCCACACAAACGAATGCTCCACATGCGGGTTTCACATGCCACCAACTCCACATTCACAGGCAACTTCAGCGCCACAGCCGTTTCAGATAGCCCTCAATGCAAAGGCTCTAGACGCAAATATTGGTGTGAGAGCTAATTCAATCAAGGAAACACTGCATGTTGGTGAAGGGCATATTGAAGAAGGATCAGCCGAGTGGTTCTTGTGGGAGAACAACTCCATTTGGCTCACTAACTTCACACACCATCAGGCTTCCAAGCAGCTCTCGAGGAACTCAGTTTTCACACTCTATGCTTAGTGCCCTTTGAGTGCCTAGGACTGAAATGAACCTGGTAGAGCATCCCACACAAACGAATGCTCCACATGCGGGTTTCACATGCCACCAACTCCACATTCACAGGCAACTTCAGCGCCACAGCCGTTTTCAGATAGCCCTCAATGCAAAGGCTCTAGACGCAAATATTGGTGTGAGAGCTAATTCAATCAAGGGAACACTGCATGTTGGTGAAGGGCATATTGAAGAGGATCAGCCGAGTGGTTCTTGTGGAGAACAACTCCATTTGGCTCACAAACTTCACACACCATCAGGCTTCCAAGCAGCTCTCAAGGAAACTCAGTTTTCACACTCTATGCTTAGTGCCCTTTGAGTACCTAGGACTGAAATGAAGCCTGGTGAGCATCCCACACAAACGAATGCTCCACATGCGGGTTTCACATGCCACCAACTCCACATTCACAGGTAGCTTCAGCGCCACAGCCATTTCAGATAGCCCTCAATGCAAAGGCTCTAGACACAAATATTGGTGTGAGAGCTAATTCAATCAAGGAAACACTGCATGTTGGTGAAGGGCATATTGAAGAAGGATCAGCCGAGTGGTTCTTGTGGGAGAACAACTCCATTTGGCTCACTATCTTCACACACCATCAGGCTTCCAAGCAGCTCTCAAGGAAACTCAGTTTTCACACTCTATGCTTAGTGCCCTTTGAGTACCTAGGACTGAAATGAAACTTGGTGAGCATCCCACACAAACGAATGCTCCACATGCGGGTTTCACATGCCACCAACTCCACATTCACAGGCAACCTCAGCGCCACAGCCGTTTTCTGATAGCCCTCAATGCAAAGGCTCTAGACGCAAATATTGGTGTGAGAGCTAATTCAATCAAGGAAACACTGCATGTTGGTGAAGGGCATATTGAAGAAGGATCAGCCGAGTGGTTCTTGTGGGAGAACAACTCCATTTGGCTCACTAACTTCACACACCATCAGGCTTCCAAGCAGCTCTCAAGGAAACTCAGTTTTCACACTCTATGCTTAATGCCCTTTGAGTGCATTATCTAGGAATGAAGCTAGTAGAGCATCCCACACAAACGAATGCTCACATGCGGGTTTCACATGCCACCAACTCCACATTCACAGGCAACTTCAGCGCCACAGCCGTTTTCAGATAGCCCTCAATGCAAAGGCTCTAGACGCAAATATTGGTGTGAGAGCTAATTCAATCAAGGAAACACTGCATGTTGGTGAAGGGCATATTGAAGAAGGATCAGCCGAGTGGTTCTTGTGGGAGAACAACTCCATTTGGCTCACTACTTCACACACCATCAGGCTTCCAAGCAGCTCTCAAGGAAACTCAGTTTTCACACTCTATGCTTAGTGCCCTTTGAGTGCATTATCTAGGAATGAACCTGGTAGAGCATCCCACACAAACGAATGCTCCACATGCGGGTTTCACATGCCACCAACTCCACATTCACAGGCAACTTCAGCGCCACAGCCGTTTTCAGATAGCCCTCAATGCAAAGGCTCTAGACGCAAATATTGGTGTGAGAGCTAATTCAATCAAGGAAACACTGCATGTTGGTGAAGGGCATATTGAAGAAGGATCAGCCGAGTGGTTCTTGTGGGAGAACAACTCCATTTGGCTCACTAACTTCACACACCATCAGGCTTCCAAGCAGCTCTCGAGGAAACTCAGTTTTCACACTCTATGCTTAGTGCCCTTTGAGTGCCTAGGACTGAAATGAACCTGGTAGAGCATCCCCACCACAAACGAATGCTCCACATGCGGGTTTCACATGCCACCAACTCCACATTCACAGGCAACTTCAGCGCCACAGCCGTTTTCAGATAGCCCTCAATGCAAAGGCTCTAGACGCAAATATTGGTGTGAGAGCTAATTCAATCAAGGGAACACTGCATGTTGGTGAAGGGCATATTGAAGAAGGATCAGCCGAGTGGTTCTTGTGGGAGAACAACTCCATTTGGCTCACTATCTTCACACACCATCAGGCTTCCAAGCAGCTCTCAAGGAAACTCAGTTTTCACACTCTATGCTTAGTGCCCTTTGAGTACCTAGGACTGAAATGAAGCTTGGTGAGCATCCCACACAAACGAATGCTCCACATGCGGGTTTCACATGCCACCAACTCCACATTCACAGGTAGCTTCAGCGCCACAGCCATTTTCAGATAGCCCTCAATGCAAAGGCTCTAGACACAAATATTGGTGTGAGAGCTAATTCAATCAAGGAAACACTGCATGTTTTGAAGGGCATATTGAAGAAGGATCAGCCGAGTGGTTCTTGTGGAGAACAACTCCATTTGGCTCACTAACTTCACACACCATCAGGCTTCCCAAGCAGCTCTCAAGGAAACTCAGTTTTCACACTCTATGCTTAGTGCCCTTTGAGTACCTAGGACTGAAATGAAACTTGGTGAGCATCCCACACAAACGAATGCTCCACATGCGGGTTTCACATGCCACCAACTCCACATTCACAGGCAACCTCAGCGCCACAGCCGTTTTCTGATAGCCCTCAATGCAAAGGCTCTAGACGCAAATATTGGTGTGAGAGCTAATTCAATCAAGGAAACACTGCATGTTGGTGAAGGGCATATTGAAGAAGGATCAGCCGAGTGGTTCTTGTGGGAGACAACTCCATTTGGCTCACTAACTTCACACACCATCAGGCTTCCAAGCAGCTCTCAAGGAAACTCAGTTTTCACACTCTATGCTTAATGCCCTTTGAGTGCATTATCTAAGAATGAAGCTAGTAGAGCATCCCACACAAACGAATGCTCCACATGCGGGTTTCACATGCCACCAACTCCACATTCACAGCAACTTCAGCGCCACAGCCGTTTTCAGATAGCCCTCAATGCAAAGGCTCTAGACGCAAATATTGGTGTGAGAGCTAATTCAATCAAGGAAACACTGCATGTTGGTGAAGGGCATATTGAAGAAGGATCAGCCGAGTGGTTCTTGTGGGAGAACAACTCCATTTGGCTCACTAACTTCACACACCATCAGGCTTCCAAGCAGCTCTCAAGGAAACTCAGTTTTCACACTCTATGCTTAGTGCCCTTTGAGTGCATTATCTAGGAATGAACCTGGTAGAACATCCCACACAAATGAATGCTCCACATGCGGGTTTCACATGCCACCAACTCCACATTCACAGGCAACTTCAGCGCCACAGCCGTTTTCAGATAGCCCTCAATGCAAAGGCTCTAGACGCAAATATTGGTGTGGGGGATAATTCAATCAAGGAAACACTGCATGTTGGTGAAGGGCATATTGAAGAAGGATCAGCCGAGTGGTTCTTGTGGGAGAACAACTCCATTTGGCTCACTAACTTCACACACCATCAGGCTTCCAAGCAGCTCTCAAGGAAACTCAGTTTTCACACTCTATGCTTAGTGCCCTTTGAGTGCATTATCTAGGAATGAACCTGGTAGAGCATCCCACACAAACGAATGCTCCACATGCGGGTTTCACATGCCACCAACTCCACATTCACAGGCAGCTTCAGCGCCACAGCCATTTTCAGATAGCCCTCAATGCAAAGGCTCTAGACGCAAATATTGGTGTGAGAGCTAATTCAATCAAGGAAACACTGCATGTTGGTGAAGGGCATATTGAAGAAGGATCAGCCGAGTGGTTCTTGTGGGAGAACAACTCCATTTGGCTCACTAACTTCACACACCATCAGGCTTCCAAGCAGCTCTCAAGGAAACTCAGTTTTCACACTCTATGCTTAGTGCCCTTTGAGTGCATTATCTAGGAATGAACCTGGTAGAACATCCCACACAAACGAATGCTCCACATGCGGGTTTCACATGCCACCAACTCCACATTCACAGGCAACTTCAGCGCCACAGCCGTTTTCAGATAGCCCTCAATGCAAAGGCTCTAGACGCAAATACTTGGTGTGGGGGATACTTCAATCAAGGAAACACTGCATGTTGGTGGAAGGGCATATTGAAGAAGGATCAGCCGAGTGGTTCTTGTGGGAGAACAACTCCATTTGGCTCACTAACTTCACACACCATCAGGCTTCCAAGCAGCTCTCGAGGAAACTCAGTTTTCACACTCTATGCTTAGTGCCCTTTGAGTGCCTAGGACTGAAATGAACCTGGTAGAGCATCCCACACAAACGAATGCTCCACATGCGGTTTTCACATGCCACCAACTCCACATTCACAGGCAACTTCAGCGCCACAGCCGTTTTCAGATAGCCCTCAATGCAAAGGCTCTAGACGCAAATATTGGTGTGAGAGCTAATTCAATCAAGGGAACACTGCATGTTGGTGAAGGGCATATTGAAGAAGGATCAGCCGAGTGGTTCTTGTGGGAGAACAACTCCATTTGGCTCACTATCTTCACACACCATCAGGCTTCCAAGCAGCTCTCAAGGAAACTCAGTTTTTACACTCTATGCTTAGTGCCCTTTGAGTACCTAGGACTGAAATGAAGCTTGGTGAGCATCCCACACAAACGAATGCTCCACATGCGGGTTTCACATGCCACCAACTCCACATTCACAGGTAGCTTCAGCGCCACAGCCATTTTCAGATAGCCCTCAATGCAAAGGCTCTAGACACAAATATTGGTGTGAGAGCTAATTCAATCAAGGAAACACTGCATGTTTGTGAAGGGCATATTGAAGAAGGATCAGCCGAGTGGTTCTTGTGGGAGAACAACTCCATTTGGCTCACTAAAAACACACACCATCAGGCTTCCAAGCAGCTCTCAAGGAAACTCAGTTTTCACACTCTATGCTTAGTGCCCTTTGAGTGCATTATCTAGGAATGAACCTGGTAGAGCATCCCACACAAACGAATGCTCCACATGCGGGTTTCACATGCCACCAACTCCACATTCACAGGCAACTTCAGCGCCACAGCCGTTTTCAGATAGCCCTCAATGCAAAGGCTCTAGATGCAAATATTGGTGTGAGAGCTAATTCAATCAAGGAAACACTGCATGTTGGTGAAGGGCATATTGAAGAAGGATCAGCCGAGTGGTTCTTGTGGGAGAACAACTCCATTTGGCTCACTAACTTCACACACCATCAGGCTTCCAAGCAGCTCTCAAGGAAACTCAGTTTTCACACTCTATGCTTAGTGCCCTTTGAGTGCATTATCTAGGAATGAACCTGGTAGAACATCCCACACAAACGAATGCTCCACATGCGGTTTTCACATGCCACCAACTCCACATTCACAGGCAACTTCAGCGCCACAGCCGTTTTCAGATAGACCTCAATGCAAAGGCTCTAGACGCAAATATTGGTGTGAGAGCTAATTCAATCAAGGAAACACTGCATGTTGGTGAAGGGCATATTGAAGAAGGATCAGCCGAGTGGTTCTTGTGGGAGAACAACTCCATTTGGCTCACTAACTTCACACACCATCAGGCTTCCAAGCAGCTCTCAAGGAAACTCAGTTTTCACACTCTATGCTTAGTGCCCTTTGAGTGCATTATCTAGGAATGAACCTGGTAGAGCATCCCACACAAACGAATGCTCCACATGCGGTTTTCACATGCCACCAACTCCACATTCACAGGCAACTTCAGCGCCACAGCCGTTTTCAGATAGCCCTCAATGCAAAGGCTCTAGATGCAAATATTGGTGTGAGAACTAATTCAATCAAGAAAACACTGCATGTTGGTGAAGGGCATATTGAAGAAGGATCAGCCAAGTGGTTCTTGTGGGAGAACAACTCCATTTGGCTCACTAACTTCACACACCATCAGGCTTCCAAGCAGCTCTCAAGGAAACTCAGTTTTCACACTCTATGCTTAGTTCCCTTTGAGTGCCTAGGACTGAAATGAACCTGGTAGAGCATCCCACACAAACGAATGCTCCACATGCGGTTTTCACATGCCACCAACTCCACATTCACAGGCAACTTCAGCGCCACAGCCGTTTTCAGATAGCCCTCAATGCAAAGGCTCTAGACGCAAATATTGGTGTGAGAGCTAATTCAATCAAGGAAACACTGCATGTTGGTGAAGGGCATATTGAAGAAGGATCAGCCGAGTGGTTCTTGTGGGAGAACAACTCCATTTGGCTCACTAACTTCACACACCATCAGGCTTCCAAGCAGCTCTCAAGGAAACTCAGTTTTCACACTCTATGCTTAGTGCCCTTTGAGTGCATTATGTAGGAATGAACCTGGTAGAGCATCCCACACAAACGAATGCTCCACATGCGGGTTTCACATGCCACCAACTCCACATTCACAGGCAACTTCAACGCCACAACCGTTTTCAGATAGCCCTCAATGCGAAGGCTCTAGACGCAAATATTGGTGTGAGAGCTAATTCAATCAAGGAAACACTGCATGTTGGTGAAGGGCATATTGAAGAAGGATCAGCCGAGTGGTTCTTGTGGGAGAACAACTCCATTTGGCTCACTAACTTCACACACCATCAGGCTTCCAAGCAGCTCTCAAGGAAACTCAGTTTTCACACTCTATGCTTAGTGCCCTTTGAGTGCATTATCTAGGAATGAACCTGGTAGAGCATCCCACACAAACGAATGCTCCACATGCGGGTTTCACATGCCACCAACTCCACATTCACAGGCAACTTCAGCGCCACAGCCGTTTTCAGATAGCCCTCAAAGCAAAGGCTCTAGACGCAAATATTGGTGTGGGGGACAATTCAATCAAGGAAACACTGCATGTTGGTGAAGGGCATATTGAAGAAGGATCAGCCGAGTGGTTCTTGTGGGAGAACAACTCCATTTGGCTCACTAACTTCACACACCATCAGGCTTCCAAGCAGCTCTCAAGGAAACTCAGTTTTCACACTCTATGCTTAGTGCCCTTTGAGTGCATTATCTAGGAATGAACCTGGTAGAGCATCCCACACAAACGAATGCTCCACATGCGGGTTTCACATGCCACCAACTCCACATTCACAGGCAACTTCAGCGCCACAGCCGTTTTCAGATAGCCCTCAATGCAAAGGCTCTAGATGCAAATATTGGTGTGAGAGCTAATTCAATCAAGGAAACACTGCATGTTGGTGAAGGGCATATTGAAGAAGGATCAGCCGAGTGGTTCTTGTGGGAGAACAACTCCATTTGGCTCACTAACTTCACACACCATCAGGCTTCCAAGCAGCTCTCAAGGAAACTCAGTTTTCACACTCTATGCTTAGTGCCCTTTGAGTGCATTATCTAGGAATGAACCTGGTAGAGCATCCCACACAAACGAATGCTCCACATGCGGTTTTCACATGCCACCAACTCCACATTCACAGGAAACTTCAGCGCCACAGCCGTTTTCAGATAGCCCTCAATGCAAAGGCTCTAGACGCAAATATTGGTGTGAGAGCTAATTCAATCAAGGAAACACTGCATGTTGGTGAAGGGCATATTGAAGAACGATCAGCCGAGTGGTTCTTGTGGGAGAACAACTCCATTTGGCTCACTAACTTCACACACCATCAGGCTTCCAAGCAGCTCTCAAGGAAACTCAGTTTTCACACTCTATGCTTAGTGCCCTTTGAGTGCATTATCTAGGAATGAACCTGGTAGAGCATCCCACACAAACGAATGCTCCACATGCGGGTTTCACATGCCACCAACTCCACATTCACAGGCAACTTCAGCGCCACAGCCGTTTTCAGATAGCCCTCAATGCAAAGGCTCTAGATGCAAATATTGGTGTGAGAACTAATTCAATCAAGAAAACACTGCATGTTGGTGAAGGGCATATTGAAGAAGGATCAGCCAAGTGGTTCTTGTGGGAGAACAACTCCATTTGGCTCACTAACTTCACACACCATCAGGCTTCCAAGCAGCTCTCAAGGAAACTCAGTTTTCACACTCTATGCTTAGTTCCCTTTGAGTGCGTTATCTAGGAATGAACCTGGTAGAGCATCCCACACAAACGAATGCTCCACATGCGGGTTTCACATGCCACCAACTCCACATTCACAGGCAACTTCAGCGCCACAGCCGTTTTCAGATAGCCCTCAAAGCAAAGGCTCTAGACGCAAATATTGGTGTGGGGGACAATTCAATCAAGGAAACACTGCATGTTGGTGAAGGGCATATTGAAGAAGGATCAGCCGAGTGGTTCTTGTGGGAGAACAACTCCATTTGGCTCACTAACTTCACACACCATCAGGCTTCCAAGCAGCTCTCAAGGAAACTCAGTTTTCACACTCTATGCTTAGTGCCCTTTGAGTGCATTATCTAGGAATGAACCTGGTAGAGCATCCCACACAAACGAATGCTCCACATGCGGGTTTCACATGCCACCAACTCCACATTCACAGGCAACTTCAGCGCCACAGCCGTTTTCAGATAGCCCTCAATGCAAAGGCTCTAGATGCAAATATTGGTGTGAGAGCTAATTCAATCAAGGAAACACTGCATGTTGGTAAAGGGCATATTGAAGAAGGATCAGCCGAGTGGTTCTTGTGGGAGAACAACTCCATTTGGCTCACTAACTTCACACACCATCAGGCTTCCAAGCAGCTCTCAAGGAAACTCAGTTTTCACACTCTATGCTTAGTGCCCTTTGAGTGCATTATCTAGGAATGAACCTGGTAGAGCATCCCACACAAACGAATGCTCCACATGCGGTTTTCACATGCTAACAACTCCACATTCACAGGCAACTTCAGCGCCACAGCCGTTTTCAGATAGCCCTCAATGCAAAGGCTCTAGACGCAAATATTGGTGTGAGAGCTAATTCAATCAAGGAAACACTGCATGTTGGTGAAGGGCATATTGAAGAAGGATCAGCCGAGTGGTTCTTGTGGGAGAACAACTCCATTTGGCTCACTAACTTCACACACCATCAGGCTTCCAAGCAGCTCTCAAGGAAACTCAGTTTTCACACTCTATGCTTAGTGCCCTTTGAGTGCCTAGGACTGAAATGAACCTGGTAGAGCATCCCACACAAACGAATGCTCCACATGCGGTTTTCACGTGCCACCAACTCCACATTCACAGGCAACTTCAGCGCCACAGCCGTTTTCAGATAGCCCTCAATGCAAAGGCTCTAGACGCAAATATTGGTGTGAGAGCTAATTCAATCAAGGAAACACTGCATGTTGGTGAAGGGCATATTGAAGAAGGATCAGCCGAGTGGTTCTTGTGGGAGAACAACTCCATTTGGCTCACTAACTTCACACACCATCAGGCTTCCAAGCAGCTCTCAAGGAAACTCAGTTTTCACACTCTATGCTTAGTGCCCTTTGAGTGCCTAGGACTGAAATGAAGCTTGGTGAGCATCCCACACAAATGAATGCTCTACATGCGGGTTTCACATGCCACCAACTCCACATTCACAGGCAACTTCAGCGCCACAGCCGTTTTCAGATAGCCCTCAATGCAAAGGCTCTAGACACAAATATTGGTGTGGGGGACAATTCAATCAAGGAAACACTGCATGTTGGTGTAGGGCATATTGAAGAAGGATCAGCCGATTGGTTCTTGTGGGAGAACAACTCCATTTGGCTCACTAACTTCACACACCATCAGGCTTCCAAGCAGCTCTCAAGGAAACTCAGTTTTCACACTCTATGCTTAGTGCCCTTTGAGTGCATTATCTAGGAATGAACCTGGTAGAGCATCCCACACAAACGAATGCTCCACATGCGGGTTTCACATGCCACCAACTCCACATTCACAGGCAACTTCAACGCCACAGCCGTTTTCAGATAGCCCTCAATGCGAAGGCTCTAGACGCAAATATTGGTGTGAGAGCTAATTCAATCAAGGAAACACTGCATGTTGGTGAAGGGCATATTGAAGAAGGATCAGCCGAGTGGTTCTTGTGGGAGAACAACTCCATTTGGCTCACTAACTTCACACACCATCAGGCTTCCAAGCAGCTCTCAAGGAAACTCAGTTTTCACACTCTATGCTTAGTGCCCTTTGAGTGCATTATCTAGGAATGAACCTGGTAGAGCATCCCACACAAACGAATGCTCCACATGCGGGTTTCACATGCCACCAACTCCACATTGACAGGCAACTTCAGCGCCACAGCCGTTTTCAGATAGCCCTCAAAGCAAAGGCTCTAGACGCAAATATTGGTGTGGGGGACAATTCAATCAAGGAAACACTGCATGTTGGTGAAGGGCATATTGAAGAAGGATCAGCCGAGTGGTTCTTGTGGGAGAACAACTCCATTTGGCTCACTAACTTCACACACCATCAGGCTTCCAAGCAGCTCTCAAGGAAACTCAGTTTTCACACTCTATGCTTAGTGCCCTTTGAGTGCATTATCTAGGAATGAACCTGGTAGAGCATCCCACACAAACGAATGCTCCACATGCGGGTTTCACATGCCACCAACTCCACATTCACAGGCAACTTCAGCGCCACAGCCGTTTTCAGATAGCCCTCAATGCAAAGGCTCTAGATGCAAATATTGGTGTGAGAGCTAATTCAATCAAGGAAACACTGCATGTTGGTAAAGGGCATATTGAAGAAGGATGAGCCGAGTGGTTCTTGTGGGAGAACAACTCCATTTGGCTCACTAACTTCACACACCATCAGGCTTCCAAGCAGCTCTCAAGGAAACTCAGTTTTCACACTCTATGCTTAGTGCCCTTTGAGTGCATTATCTAGGAATGAACCTGGTAGAGCATCCCACACAAACGAATGCTCCACATGCGGGTTTCACATACCACCAACTCCACATTCACAGGCAACTTCAGCGCCACAGCCGTTTTCAGATAGCCCTCAATGCAAAGGCTCTAGACGCAAATATTGGTGTGAGAGCTAATTCAATCAAGGAAACACTGCATGTTGGTGAAGGGCATATTGAAGAAGGATCAGCCGAGTGGTTCTTGTGGGAGAACAACTCCATTTGGCTCACTAACTTCACACACCATCAGGCTTCCAAGCAGCTCTCAAGGAAACTCAGTTTTCACACTCTATGCTTAGTGCCCTTTGAGTGCATTATCTAGGAATGAACCTGGTAGAGCATCCCACACAAACGAATGCTCCATATGCGGGTTTCACATGCCACCAACTCCACATTCACAGGCAACTTCAGCGCCACAGCCGTTTTCAGATAGCCCTCAATGCAAAGGCTCTAGATGCAAATATTGGTGTGAGAGCTAATTCAATCAAGAAAACACTGCATGTTGGTGAAGGGCATATTGAAGAAGGATCAGCCAAGTGGTTCTTGTGGGAGAACAACTCCATTTGGCTCACTAACTTCACACACCATCAGGCTTCCAAGCAGCTCTCAAGGAAACTCAGTTTTCACACTCTATGCTTAGTGCCCATTGAGTGCCTAGGACTGAAATGAACCTGGTAGAGCATCCCACACAAACGAATGCTCCACATGCGGTTTTCACGTGCCAACAACTTCACATTCACAGGCAACTTCAGCGCCACAGCCGTTTTCAGATAGCCCTCAATGCAAAGGCTCTAGACGCAAATATTGGTGTGAGAGCTAATTCAATCAAGGAAACACTGCATGTTGGTGAAGGGCATATTGAAGAAGGATCAGCCGAGTGGTTCTTGTGGGAGAACAACTCCATTTGGCTCACTAACTTCACACACCATCAGGCTTCCAAGCAGCTCTCAAGGAAACTCAGTTTTCACACTCTATGCTTAGTGCCCTTTGAGTGCATTATCTAGGAATGAACCTGGTAGAGCATCCCACACAAACGAATGCTCCACATGCGGGTTTCACATGCCACCAACTCCACATTCACAGGAAACTTCAGCGCCACAGCCGTTTTCAGATAGTCCTCAATGCAAAGGCTCTAGACGCAAATATTGGTGTGAGAGCTAATTCAATCAAGGAAACACTGCATGTTGGTGAAGGGCATATTGAAGAAGGATCAGCCGAGTGGTTCTTGTGGGAGAACAACTCCATTTGGCTCACTAACTTCACACACCATCAGGCTTCCAAGCAGCTCTCAAGGAAACTCAGTTTTCACACTCTATGCTTAGTGCCCTTTGTGTGCATTATCTAGGAATGAACCTGGTAGAGCATCCCACACAAACGAATGCTCCACATGCGGGTTTCACATGCCACCAACTCCACATTCACAGGCAACTTCAGCGCCACAGCCGTTTTCAGATAGCCCTCAATGCAAAGGCTCTAGACGCAAATATTGGTGTGAGAGCTAATTCAATCAAGAAAACACTGCATGTTTGTGTAGGGCATATTGAAGAAGGATCAGCCAAGTGGTTCTTGTGGGAGAACAACTCCATTTGGCTCACTAACTTCACACACCATCAGGCTTCCAAGCAGCTCTCAAGGAAACTCAGTTTTCACACTCTATGCTTAGTGCCCTTTGAGTGCATTATCTAGGAATGAACCTGGTAGAGCATCCCACACAAACGAATGCTCCACATGCGGGTTTCACATGCCACCAACTCCACATTCACAGGCAACTTCAGCGCCACAGCCGTTTTCAGATAGTCCTCAATGCAAAGGGTCTAGACGCAAATATTGGTGTGAGAGCTAATTCAATCAAGGAAACACTGCATGTTGGTGAAGGGCATATTGAAGAAGGATCAGCCGAGTGGTTCTTGTGGGAGAACAACTCCATTTGGCTCACTAACTTCACACACCATCAGGCTTCCAAGCAGCTCTCAAGGAAACTCAGTTTTCACACTCTATGCTTAGTTCCCTTTGAGTACCTAGGACTGAAATGAAGCTTGGTGAGCATCCCACACAAACGAATGCTCCACATGCGGGTTTCACATGCCACCAACTCCACATTCACAGGCAACTTCAGCGCCACAGCCGTTTTCAGATAGCCCTCAATGCAAAGGCTCTAGATGCAAATATTGGTGTGGGGGACAATTCAATCAAGGAAACACTGCATGTTGGTGAAGGGCATATTGAAGAAGGATCAGCCGAGTGGTTCTTGTGGGAGAACAACTCCATTTGGCTCACTAACATCACACACCATCAGGCTTCCAAGCAGCTCTCAAGGAAACTCAGTTTTCACACTCTATGCTTAGTGCCCTTTGAGTGCATTATCTAGGAATGAACCTGGTAGAGCATCCCACACAAACGAATGCTCCACATGCGGGTTTCACATGCCACCAACTCCACATTCACAGGCAACTTCAGCGCCACAGCCGTTTTCAGATAGCCCTCAATGCAAAGGCTCTAGACGCAAATATTGGTGTGAGAGCTAATTCAATCAAGGAAACACTGCATGTTGGTGAAGGGCATATTGAAGAAGGATCAGCCGAGTGGTTCCTGTGGGGGAACAACTCCATTTGGCTCACTAACTTCACACACCATCAGGCTTCCAAGCAGCTCTCAAGGAAACTCAGTTTTCACACTCTATGCTTAGTGCCCTTTGAGTACCTAGGACTGAAATGAAGCTTGGTGAGCATCCCACACAAACGAATGCTCCACATGCGGGTTTCACATGCCACCAACTCCACATTCACAGGCAACTTCAGCGCCACAGCCGTTTTCAGATAGCCCTCAATGCAAAGGCTCTAGACGCAAATATTGGTGTGGGGGACAATTCAATCAAGGAAACACTGCATGTTGGTGAAGGGCATATTGAAGAAGGATCAGCCGAGTGGTTCTTGTGGGAGAACAACTCCATTTGGCTCACTAACTTCACACACCATCAGGCTTCCAAGCAGCTCTCAAGGAAACTCAGTTTTCACACTCTATGCTTAGTGCCCTTTGAGTGCATTATCTAGGAATGAACCTGGTAGAACATCCCACACAAACGAATGCTCCACATGCGGGTTTCACATGCCACCAACTCCACATTGACAGGCAACTTCAGCGCCACAGCCGTTTTCAGATAGCCCTCAATGCAAAGGCTCTAGACGCAAATATTGGTGTGGGGGACAATTCAATCAAGGAAACACTGCATGTTGGTGAAGGGCATATTGAAGAAGGATCAGCCGAGTGGTTCTTGTGGGAGAACAACTCCATTTGGCTCACTAACTTCACACACCATCAGGCTTCCAAGCAGCTCTCAAGGAAACTCAGTTTTCACACTCTATGCTTAGTGCCCTTTGAGTGCATTATCTAGGAATGAACCTGGTAGAGCATCCCACACAAACGAATGCTCCACATGCGGGTTTCACATGCCACCAACTCCACATTCACAGGCAACTTCAGCGCCACAGCCGTTTTCAGATAGCCCTCAATGCAAAGGCTCTAGATGCAAATATTGGTGTGAGAGCTAATTCAATCAAGGAAACACTGCATGTTGGTAAAGGGCATATTGAAGAAGGATCAGCCGAGTGGTTCTTGTGGGAGAACAACTCCATTTGGCTCACTAACTTCACACACCATCAGGCTTCCAAGCAGCTCTCAAGGAAACTCAGTTTTCACACTCTATGCTTAGTGCCCTTTGAGTGCATTATCTAGGAATGAACCTGGTAGAGCATCCCACACAAACGAATGCTCCACATGCGGTTTTCACATGCTAACAACTCCACATTCACAGGCAACTTCAGCGCCACAGCCGTTTTCAGATAGCCCTCAATGCAAAGGCTCTAGACGCAAATATTGGTGTGAGAGCTAATTCAATCAAGGAAACACTGCATGTTGGTGAAGGGCATATTGAAGAAGGATCAGCCGAGTGGTTCTTGTGGGAGAACAACTCCATTTGGCTCACTAACTTCACACACCATCAGGCTTCCAAGCAGCTCTCAAGGAAACTCAGTTTTCACACTCTATGCTTAGTGCCCTTTGAGTGCATTATCTAGGAATGAACCTGGTAGAGCATCCCACACAAACGAATGCTCCACATGCGGGTTTCACATGCCACCAACTCCACATTCACAGGCAACTTCAGCGCCACAGCCGTTTTCAGATAGCCCTCAATGCAAAGGCTCTAGATGCAAATATTGGTGTGAGAGCTAATTCAATCAAGAAAACACTGCATGTTGGTGAAGGGCATATTGAAGAAGGATCAGCCAAGTGGTTCTTGTGGGAGAACAACTCCATTTGGCTCACTAACTTCACACACCATCAGGCTTCCAAGCAGCTCTCAAGGAAACTCAGTTTTCACACTCTATGCTTAGTGCCCTTTGAGTGCCTAGGACTGAAATGAACCTGGTAGAGCATCCCACACAAACGAATGCTCCACATGCGGTTTTCACGTGCCACCAACTCCACATTCACAGGCAACTTCAGCGCCACAGCCGTTTTCAGATAGCCCTCAATGCAAAGGCTCTAGACGCAAATATTGGTGTGAGAGCTAATTCAATCAAGGAAACACTGCATGTTGGTGAAGGGCATATTGAAGAAGGATCAGCCGAGTGGTTCTTGTGGGAGAACAACTCCATTTGGCTCACTAACTTCACACACCATCAGGCTTCCAAGCAGCTCTCAAGGAAACTCAGTTTTCACACTCTATGCTTAGTGCCCTTTGAGTGCCTAGGACTGAAATGAAGCTTGGTGAGCATCCCACACAAATGAATGCTCTACATGCGGGTTTCACATGCCACCAACTCCACATTCACAGGCAACTTCAGCGCCACAGCCGTTTTCAGATAGCCCTCAATGCAAAGGCTCTAGACACAAATATTGGTGTGGGGGACAATTCAATCAAGGAAACACTGCATGTTGGTGAAGGGCATATTGAAGAAGGATCAGCCGATTGGTTCTTGTGGGAGAACAACTCCATTTGGCTCACTAACTTCACACACCATCAGGCTTCCAAGCAGCTCTCAAGGAAACTCAGTTTTCACACTCTATGCTTAGTGCCCTTTGAGTGCATTATCTAGGAATGAACCTGGTAGAGCATCCCACACAAACGAATGCTCCACATGCGGGTTTCACATGCCACCAACTCCACATTCACAGGCAACTTCAACGCCACAGCCGTTTTCAGATAGCCCTCAATGCGAAGGCTCTAGACGCAAATATTGGTGTGAGAGCTAATTCAATCAAGGAAACACTGCATGTTGGTGAAGGGCATATTGAAGAAGGATCAGCCGAGTGGTTCTTGTGGGAGAACAACTCCATTTGGCTCACTAACTTCACACACCATCAGGCTTCCAAGCAGCTCTCAAGGAAACTCAGTTTTCACACTCTATGCTTAGTGCCCTTTGAGTGCATTATCTAGGAATGAACCTGGTAGAGCATCCCACACAAACGAATGCTCCACATGCGGGTTTCACATGCCACCAACTCCACATTGACAGGCAACTTCAGCGCCACAGCCGTTTTCAGATAGCCCTCAAAGCAAAGGCTCTAGACGCAAATATTGGTGTGGGGGACAATTCAATCAAGGAAACACTGCATGTTGGTGAAGGGCATATTGAAGAAGGATCAGCCGAGTGGTTCTTGTGGGAGAACAACTCCATTTGGCTCACTAACTTCACACACCATCAGGCTTCCAAGCAGCTCTCAAGGAAACTCAGTTTTCACACTCTATGCTTAGTGCCCTTTGAGTGCCTAGGACTGAAATGAACCTGGTAGAGCATCCCACACAAACGAATGCTCCACATGCGGGTTTCACATGCCACCAACTCCACATTCACAGGCAACTTCAGCGCCACAGCCGTTTTCAGATAGCCCTCAATGCAAAGGCTCTAGATGCAAATATTGGTGTGAGAGCTAATTCAATCAAGGAAACACTGCATGTTGGTAAAGGGCATATTGAAGAAGGATGAGCCGAGTGGTTCTTGTGGGAGAACAACTCCATTTGGCTCACTAACTTCACACACCATCAGGCTTCCAAGCAGCTCTCAAGGAAACTCAGTTTTCACACTCTATGCTTAGTGCCCTTTGAGTGCATTATCTAGGAATGAACCTGGTAGAGCATCCCACACAAACGAATGCTCCACATGCGGGTTTCACATACCACCAACTCCACATTGACAGGCAACTTCAGCGCCACAGCCGTTTTCAGATAGCCCTCAATGCAAAGGCTCTAGACGCAAATATTGGTGTGAGAGCTAATTCAATCAAGGAAACACTGCATGTTGGTGAAGGGCATATTGAAGAAGGATCAGCCGAGTGGTTCTTGTGGGAGAACAACTCCATTTGGCTCACTAACTTCACACACCATCAGGCTTCCAAGCAGCTCTCAAGGAAACTCAGTTTTCACACTCTATGCTTAGTGCCCTTTGAGTGCATTATCTAGGAATGAACCTGGTAGAGCATCCCACACAAACGAATGCTCCACATGCGGGTTTCACATGCCACCAACTCCACATTCACAGGCAACTTCAGCGCCACAGCCGTTTTCAGATAGCCCTCAATGCAAAGGCTCTAGATGCAAATATTGGTGTGAGAGCTAATTCAATCAAGAAAAACACTGCATGTTGGTGAAGGGCATATTGAAGAAGGATCAGCCAAGTGGTTCTTGTGGGAGAACAACTCCATTTGGCTCACTAACTTCACACACCATCAGGCTTCCAAGCAGCTCTCAAGGAAACTCAGTTTTCACACTCTATGCTTAGTGCCCTTTGAGTGCCTAGGACTGAAATGAACCTGGTAGAGCATCCCACACAAACGAATGCTCCACATGCGGTTTTCACGTGCCAACAACTCCACATTCACAGGCAACTTCAGCGCCACAGCCGTTTTCAGATAGCCCTCAATGCAAAGGCTCTAGACGCAAATATTGGTGTGAGAGCTAATTCAATCAAGGAAACACTGGCATGTTGGTGAAGGGCATATTGAAGAAGGATCAGCCGAGTGGTTCTTGTGGGAGAACAACTCCATTTGGCTCACTAACTTCACACACCATCAGGCTTCCAAGCAGCTCTCAGGAAACTCAGTTTTCACACTCTATGCTTAGTGCCCTTTGAGTGCATTATCTAGGAATGAACCTGGTAGAGCATCCCACACAAACGAATGCTCCACATGCGCGTTTCACATGCCAACAACTCCACATTCACAGGCAACTTCAGCGCCACAGCCGTTTTCAGATAGTCCTCAATGCAAGGCTCTAGACGCAAATATTGGTGTGAGAGCTAATTCAATCAAGGAAACACTGCATGTTGGTGAAGGGCATATTGAAGAAGGATCAGCCGAGTGGTTCTTGTGGGAGAACAACTCCATTTGGCTCACTAACTTCACACACCATCAGGCTTCCAAGCAGCTCTCAAGGAAACTCAGGTTTCACACTCTATGCTTAGTGCCCTTTGTGTGCATTATCTAGGAATGAACCTGGTAGAGCATCCCACACAAACGAATGCTCCACATGCGGGTTTCACATGCCACCAACTCCACATTCACAGGCAACTTCAGCGCCACAGCCGTTTTCAGATAGCCCTCAATGCAAAGGCTCTAGACGCAAAATATTGGTGTGAGAGCTAATTCAATCAAGAAAACACTGCATGTTTGTGTAGGGCATATTGAAGAAGGATCAGCCAAGTGGTTCTTGTGGGAGAACAACTCCATTTGGCTCACTAACTTCACACACCATCAGGCTTCCAAGCAGCTCTCAAGGAAACTCAGTTTTCACACTCTATGCTTAGTGCCCTTTGAGTGCATTATCTAGGAATGAACCTGGTAGAGCATCCCACACAAACGAATGCTCCACATGCGGGTTTCACATGCCACCAACTCCACATTCACAGGCAACTTCAGCGCCACAGCCGTTTTCAGATAGTCCTCAATGCAAAGGGTCTAGACGCAAATATTGGTGTGAGAGCTAATTCAATCAAGGAAACACTGCATGTTGGTGAAGGGCATATTGAAGAAGGATCAGCCGAGTGGTTCTTGTGGGAGAACAACTCCATTTGGCTCACTAACTTCACACACCATCAGGCTTCCAAGCAGCTCTCAAGGAAACTCAGTTTTCACACTCTATGCTTAGTTCCCTTTGAGTACCTAGGACTGAAATGAAGCTTGGTGAGCATCCCACACAAACGAATGCTCCACATGCGGGTTTCACATGCCACCAACTCCACATTCACAGGCAACTTCAGCGCCACAGCCGTTTTCAGATAGCCCTCAATGCAAAGGCTCTAGACGCAAATATTGGTGTGGGGGACAATTCAATCAAGGAAACACTGCATGTTGGTGAAGGGCATATTGAAGAAGGATCAGCCGAGTGGTTCTTGTGGGAGAACAACTCCATTTGGCTCACTAACATCACACACCATCAGGCTTCCAAGCAGCTCTCAAGGAAACTCAGTTTTCACACTCTATGCTTAGTGCCCTTTGAGTGCATTATCTAGGAATGAACCTGGTAGAGCATCCCACACAAACGAATGCTCCACATGCGGGTTTCACATGCCACCAACTCCACATTCACAGGCAACTTCAGCGCCACAGCCGTTTTCAGATAGCCCTCAATGCAAAGGCTCTAGACGCAAATATTGGTGTGAGAGCTAATTCAATCAAGGAAACACTGCATGTTGGTGAAGGGCATATTGAAGAAGGATCAGCCGAGTGGTTCTTGTGGGGGAACAACTCCATTTGGCTCACTAACTTCACACACCATCAGGCTTCCAAGCAGCTCTCAAGGAAACTCAGTTTTCACACTCTATGCTTAGTGCCCTTTGAGTACCTAGGACTGAAATGAAGCTTGGTGAGCATCCCACACAAACGAATGCTCCACATGCGGGTTTCACATGCCACCAACTCCACATTCACAGGCAACTTCAGCGCCACAGCCGTTTTCAGATAGCCCTCAATGCAAAGGCTCTAGACGCAAATATTGGTGTGAGAGCTAATTCAATCAAGGAAACACTGCATGTTGGTGAAGGGCATATTGAAGAAGGATCAGCCGAGTGGTTCTTGTGGGAGAACAACTCCATTTGGCTCACTAACTTCACACACCATCAGGCTTCCAAGCAGCTCTCAAGGAAACTCAGTTTTCACACTCTATGCTTAGTGCCCTTTGAGTGCATTATCTAGGAATGAACCTGGTAGAACATCCCACACAAACGAATGCTCCACATGCGGGTTTCACATGCCACCAACTCCACATTGACAGGCAACGTCAGCGCCACAGCCGTTTTCAGATAGCCCTCAATGCAAAGGCTCTAGACGCAAATATTGGTGTGAGAGCTAATTCAATCAAGGAAACACTGCAAGTTTTTGAAGGGCATATTGAAGAGGGATCAGCCGAGTGGTTCTTGTGGGAGAACAACTCCATTTGGCTCACTAACTTCACACACCATCAGGCTTCCAAGCAGCTCTCAAGGAAACTCAGTTTTCACACTCTATGCTTAGTGCCCTTTGAGTGCATTATCTAGGAATGAACCTGGTAGAACATCCCACACAAACGAATGCTCCACATGCGGGTTTCACATGCCACCAACTCCACATTCACAGGCAACTTCAGCGCCACAGCCGTTTTCAGATAGCCCTCAATGCAAAAGCTCAAGACGCAAATATTTTTGTGAGAGCTAATTCAATCAAGGAAACACTGCATGTTGGTGAAGGGCATATTGAAGAAGGATCAGCCGAGTGGTTCTTGTGGGAGAACAACTCCATTTGGCTCACTAACTTCACACACCATCAGGCTTCCAAGCAGCTCTCAAGGAAACTCAGTTTTCACACTCTATGCTTAGTGCCCTTTGAGTACCTACGACTGAAATGAACCTGGTAGAGCATCCCACACAAACGAATGCTCCACATGCGGGTTTCACATGCCACCAACTCCACATTCACAGGCAACTTCAGCGCCACAGCCGTTTTCAGATAGCCCTCAATGCAAAGGCTCTAGACGCAAATATTGGTGTGAGAGCTAATTCAATCAAGGAAACACTGCATGTTGGTGAAGGGCATATTGAAGAAGGATCAGCCGAGTGGTTCTTGTGGGAGAACAACTCCATTTGGCTCACTAACTTCACACACCATCAGGCTTCCAAGCAGCTCTCAAGGAAACTCAGTTTTCACACTCTATGCTTAGTGCCCTTTGAGTGCATTATCTAGGAATGAACCTGGTAGAACATCCCACACAAACGAATGCTCCACATGCGGGTTTCACATGCCACCAACTCCACATTCACAGGCAACTTCAGCGCCACAGCCGTTTTCAGATAGCCCTCAATGCAAAGGCTCTAGAAGCAAATATTGGTGTGAGAGCTAATTCAATCAAGGAAACACTGCATGTTTTTGAAGGGCATATTGAAGAGGGATCAGCCGAGTGGTTCTTGTGGGAGAATAACTCCATTTGGCTCACTAACTTCACACACCATCAGGCTTCCAAGCAGCTCTCAAGGAAACTCAGCTTTCACACTCTATGCTTAGTGCCCTTTGAGTGCATTATCTAGGAATGAACCTGGTAGAGCATCCCACACAAACGAATGCTCCACATGCGGGTTTCACATGCCACCAACTATACATTCACAGGCAACTTCAGCGCCACAGCCGTTTACAGATAGCCCTCAATGCGAAGGCTCTAGACGCAAATATTGGTGTGAGAGCTAATTCAATCAAGGAAACACTGCATGTTGGTGAAGGGCATATTGAAGAAGGATCAGCCGAGTTTTTTTTGTGGGAGAACAACTCCATTTGGCTCACTCACTTCACACACCATCAGGCTTCCAAGCAGCTCTCAAGGAAACTCAGTTTTCACACTCTATGCTTAGTGCCCTTTGAGTGCATTATCTAGGAATGAACCTGGTAGAGCATGCCACACAAACGAATGCTCCACATGCGGGTTTCACATGCCACCAACTCCACATTCACAGGCAACTTCAGCGCCACAGCCGTTTTCAGATAGCCCTCAATGCAAAGACTCTAGTCGCAAATATTGGTGTGAGAGCTAATTCAATCAAGGAAACACTGCATGTTGGTGATGGGCATATTGAAGAAGGATCAGCCGAGTGGTTCTTGTGGGAGAACAACTCCATTTGGCTCACTAACTTCACACACCATCAGGCTTCCAAGCAGCTCTCAAGGAAACTCAGTTTTCACACTCTATGCTTAGTGCCCTTTGAGTACCTACGACTGAAATTAAGCTTGGTGAGCATCCCACACAAACGAATGCTCCACATGCGGGTTTCACATGCCACCAACTCCACATTGACAGGCAACTTCAGCGCCACAGCCGTTTTCAGATAGCCCTCAATGCAAAGGCTCTAGACGCAAATATTGGTGTGAGAGCTAATTCAATCAAGGAAACACTGCATGTTGGTGAAGGGCATATTGAAGAAGGATCAGCCGAGTGGTTCTTGTGGGAGAACAACTCCATTTGGCTCACTAACTTCACACACCATCAGGCTTCCAAGCAGCTCTCAAGGAAACTCAGTTTTCACACTCTATGCTTAGTGCCCTTTGAGTGCATTATCTAGGAATGAACCTGGTAGAGCATCCCACACAAACGAATGCTCCACATGCGGGTTTCACATGCCACCAACTCCACATTCACAGGCAACTTCAGCGCCACAGCCGTTTTCAGATAGTCCTCAATGCAAAGGCTCTAGACGCAAATATTGGTGTGAGAGCTAATTCAATCAAGGAAACACTGCATGTTGGTGAAGGGCATATTGAAGAAGGATCAGCCGAGTGGTTCTTGTGGGAGAACAACTCCATTTGGCTCACTAACTTCACACACCATCAGGCTTCCAAGCAGCTCTCAAGGAAACTCAGTTTTCACACTCTATGCTTAGTGCCCTTTGTGTGCATTGTCTAGGAATGAACCTGGTAGAGCATCCCACACAAACGAATGCTCCACATGCGGGTTTCACATGCCACCAACTCCACATTCACAGGCAACTTCAGCGCCACAGCCGTTTTCAGATAGCCCTCAATGCAAAGGCTCTAGACGCAAATATTGGTGTGAGAGCTAATTCAATCAAGAAAACACTGCATGTTTGTGTAGGGCATATTGAAGAAGGATCAGCCAAGTGGTTCTTGTGGGAGAACAACTCCATTTGGCTCACTAACTTCACACACCATCAGGCTTCCAAGCAGCTCTCAAGGAAACTCAGTTTTCACACTCTATGCTTAGTGCCCTTTGAGTGCCTAGGACTGAAATGAACCTGGTAGAGCATCCCACACAAACGAATGCTCCACATGCGGGTTTCACATGCCACCAACTCCACATTCACAGGCAACTTCAGCGCCACAGCCGTTTTCAGATAGCCCTCAATGCAAAGGCTTTAGACGCAAATATTGGTGTGAGAGCTAATTCAATCAAGGAAACACTGCATGTTGGTGAAGGGCATATTGAAGAAGGATCAGCCGAGTGGTTCTTGTGGGAGAACAACTCCATTTGGCTCACTAACTTCACACACCATCAGGCTTCCAAGCAGCTCTCAAGGAAACTCAGTTTTCACACTCTATGCTTAGTGCCCTTTGAGTGCCTAGGACTGAAATGAAGCTTGGTGAGCATCCCACACAAATGAATGCTCTACATGCGGGTTTCACATGCCACCAACTCCACATTCACAGGCAACTTCAGCGCCACAGCCGTTTTCAGATAGCCCTCAATGCAAAGGCTCTAGACGCAAATATTGGTGTGAGAGCTAATTCAATCAAGGAAACACTGCATGTTGGTGAAGGGCATATTGAAGAAGGATCAGCCGAGTGGTTCTTGTGGGAGAACAACTCCATTTGGCTCACTAACTTCACACACCATCAGGCTTCCAAGCAGCTCTCAAGGAAACTCAGTTTTCACACTCTATGCTTAGTGCCCTTTGAGTGCATTATCTAGGAATGAACCTGGTAGAGCATCCCACACAAACGAATGCTCCACATGCGGGTTTCACATGCCACCAACTCCACATTCACAGGCAACTTCAGCGCCACAGCCGTTTTCAGATAGTCCTCAATGCAAAGGGTCTAGACGCAAATATTGGTGTGAGAGCTAATTCAATCAAGGAAACACTGCATGTTGGTGAAGGGCATATTGAAGAAGGATCAGCCGAGTGGTTCTTGTGGGAGAACAACTCCATTTGGCTCACTAACTTCACACACCATCAGGCTTCCAAGCAGCTCTCAAGGAAACTCAGTTTTCACACTCTATGCTTAGTTCCCTTTGAGTACCTAGGACTGAAATGAAGCTTGGTGAGCATCCCACACAAACGAATGCTCCACATGCGGGTTTCACATGCCACCAACTCCACATTCACAGGCAACTTCAGCGCCACAGCCGTTTTCAGATAGCCCTCAATGCAAAGGCTCTAGACGCAAATATTGGTGTGGGGGACAATTCAATCAAGGAAACACTGCATGTTGGTGAAGGGCATATTGAAGAAGGATCAGCCGAGTGGTTCTTGTGGGAGAACAACTCCATTTGGCTCACTAACATCACACACCATCAGGCTTCCAAGCAGCTCTCAAGGAAACTCAGTTTTCACACTCTATGCTTAGTGCCCTTTGAGTGCATTATCTAGGAATGAACCTGGTAGAGCATCCCACACAAACGAATGCTCCACATGCGGGTTTCACATGCCACCAACTCCACATTCACAGGCAACTTCAGCGCCACAGCCGTTTTCAGATAGCCCTCAATGCAAAGGCTCTAGACGCAAATATTGGTGTGAGAGCTAATTCAATCAAGGAAACACTGCATGTTGGTGAAGGGCATATTGAAGAAGGATCAGCCGAGTGGTTCCTGTGGGGGAACAACTCCATTTGGCTCACTAACTTCACACACCATCAGGCTTCCAAGCAGCTCTCAAGGAAACTCAGTTTTCACACTCTATGCTTAGTGCCCTTTGAGTACCTAGGACTGAAATGAAGCTTGGTGAGCATCCCACACAAACGAATGCTCCACATGCGGGTTTCACATGCCACCAACTCCACATTCACAGGCAACTTCAGCGCCACAGCCGTTTTCAGATAGCCCTCAATGCAAAGGCTCTAGACGCAAATATTGGTGTGAGAGCTAATTCAATCAAGGAAACACTGCATGTTGGTGAAGGGCATATTGAAGAAGGATCAGCCGAGTGCTTCTTGTGGGAGAACAACTCCATTTGGCTCACTAACTTCACACACCATCAGGCTTCCAAGCAGCTCTCAAGGAAACTCAGTTTTCACACTCTATGCTTAGTGCCCTTTGAGTGCATTATCTAGGAATGAACCTGGTAGAACATCCCACACAAACGAATGCTCCACATGCGGGTTTCACATGCCACCAACTCCACATTGACAGGCAACTTCAGCGCCACAGCCGTTTTCAGATAGCCCTCAATGCAAAGGCTCTAGACGCAAATATTGGTGTGAGAGCTAATTCAATCAAGGAAACACTGCATGTTTTTGAAGGGCATATTGAAGAGGGATCAGCCGAGTGGTTCTTGTGGGAGAACAACTCCATTTGGCTCACTAACTTCACACACCATCAGGCTTCCAAGCAGCTCTCAAGGAAACTCAGTTTTCACACTCTATGCTTAGTGCCCTTTGAGTGCATTATCTAGGAATGAACCTGGTAGAACATCCCACACAAACGAATGCTCCACATGCGGGTTTCACATGCCACCAACTCCACATTCACAGGCAACTTCAGCGCCACAGCCGTTTTCAGATAGCCCTCAATGCAAAAGCTCAAGACGCAAATATTTTTGTGAGAGCTAATTCAATCAAGGAAACACTGCATGTTGGTGAAGGGCATATTGAAGAAGGATCAGCCGAGTGGTTCTTGTGGGAGAACAACTCCATTTGGCTCACTAACTTCACACACCATCAGGCTTCCAAGCAGCTCTCAAGGAAACTCAGTTTTCACACTCTATGCTTAGTGCCCTTTGAGTGCCTAGGACAGACATGAAGCTTGGTGAGCATCCCACACAAACGAATGCTCCACATGCGGGTTTCACATGCCACCAACTCCACATTGACAGGCAACTTCAGCGCCACAGCCGTTTTCAGATAGCCCTCAATGCAAAGGCTCTAGACGCAAATATTGGTGTGAGAGCTAATTCAATCAAGGAAACACTGCATGTTGGTGAAGGGCATATTGAAGAGGGATCAGCCGAGTGGTTCTTGTGGGAGAATAACTCCATTTGGCTCACTAACTTCACACACCATCAGGCTTCCAAGCAGCTCTCAAGGAAACTCAGCTTTCACACTCTATGCTTAGTGCCCTTTGAGTGCATTATCTAGGAATGAACCTGGTAGAGCATCCCACACAAACGAATGCTCCACATGCGGGTTTCACATGCCACCAACTCCACATTCACAGGCAACTTCAGCGCCACAGCCGTTTACAGATAGCCCTCAATGCGAAGGCTCTAGACGCAAATATTGGTGTGAGAGCTAATTCAATCAAGGAAACACTGCATGTTGGTGAAGGGCATATTGAAGAAGGATCAGCCGAGTTTTTTTTGTGGGAGAACAACTCCATTTGGCTCACTCACTTCACACACCATCAGGCTTCCAAGCAGCTCTCAAGGAAACTCAGTTTTCACACTCTATGCTTAGTGCCCTTTGAGTGCATTATCTAGGAATGAACCTGGTAGAGCATGCCACACAAACGAATGCTCCACATGCGGGTTTCACATGCCACCAACTCCACATTCACAGGCAACTTCAGCTCCACAGCCGTTTTCAGATAGCCCTCAATGCAAAGACTCTAGTCGCAAATATTGGTGTGAGAGCTAATTCAATCAAGGAAACACTGCATGTTGGTGATGGGCATATTGAAGAAGGATCAGCCGAGTGGTTCTTGTGGGAGAACAACTCCATTTGGCTCACTAACTTCACACACCATCAGGCTTCCAAGCAGCTCTCAAGGAAACTCAGTTTTCACACTCTATGCTTAGTGCCCTTTGAGTACCTACGACTGAAATTAAGCTTGGTGAGCATCCCACACAAACGAATGCTCCACATGCGGGTTTCACATGCCACCAACTCCACATTGACAGGCAACTTCAGCGCCACAGCCGTTTTCAGATAGCCCTCAATGCAAAGGCTCTAGACGCAAATATTGGTGTGAGAGCTAATTCAATCAAGGAAACACTGCATGTTGGTGAAGGGCATATTGAAGAAGGATCAGCCGAGTGGTTCTTGTGGGAGAACAACTCCATTTGGCTCACTAACTTCACACACCATCAGGCTTCCAAGCAGCTCTCAAGGAAACTCAGTTTTCACACTCTATGCTTAGTGCCCTTTGAGTGCATTATCTAGGAATGAACCTGGTAGAACATCCCACACAAACGAATGCTCCACATGCGGGTTTCACATGCCACCAACTCCACATTCACAGGCAACTTCAGCGCCACAGCCGTTTTCAGATAGCCCTCAATGCAAAGGCTCTAGACGCAAATATTGGTGTGGGGGATAATTCAATCAAGGAAACACTGCATGTTGGTGAAGGGCATATTGAAGAAGGATCAGCCGAGTGGTTCTTGTGGGAGAACAACTCCATTTGGCTCACTAACTTCACACACCATCAGGCTTCCAAGCAGCTCTCAAGGAAACTCAGTTTTCACACTCTATGCTTAGTGCCCTTTGAGTGCATTATCTAGGAATGAACCTGGTAGAGCATCCCACACAAACGAATGCTCCACATGCGGGTTTCACATGCCACCAACTCCACATTCACAGGCAGCTTCAGCGCCACAGCCATTTTCAGATAGCCCTCAATGCAAAGGCTCTAGACGCAAATATTGGTGTGAGAGCTAATTCAATCAAGGAAACACTGCATGTTGGTGAAGGGCATATTGAAGAAGGATCAGCCGAGTGGTTCTTGTGGGAGAACAACTCCATTTGGCTCACTAACTTCACACACCATCAGGCTTCCAAGCAGCTCTCAAGGAAACTCAGTTTTCACACTCTATGCTTAGTTCCCTTTGAGTGCCTAGGACTGAAATGAACCTGGTAGAGCATCCCACACAAACGAATGCTCCACATGCGGGTTTCACATGCCACCAACTCCACATTTACAGGCAACTTCAGCGCCACAGCCGTTTTCAGATAGCCCTCAATGCAAAGGCTCTAGACACAAATATTGGTGTGAGAGCTAATTCAATCAAGGAAACACTGCATGTTGGTGAAATCAAGGAAACACTGCATGTTGGTGAAGGGCATATTGAAGAAGGATCAGCCGAGTGGTTCTTGTGGGAGAACAACTCCATTTGGCTCACTAAAAACACACACCATCAGGCTTCCAAGCAGCTCTCAAGGAAACTCAGTTTTCACACTCTATGCTTAGTGCCCTTTGAGTGCATTATCTAGGAATGAACCTGGTAGAGCATCCCACACAAACGAATGCTCCACATGCGGGTTTCACATGCCACCAACTCCACATTGACAGGCAACTTCAGCGCCACAGCCGTTTTCAGATAGCCCTCAATGCAAAGGCTCTAGACGCAAATATTGGTGTGAGAGCTAATTCAATCAAGGGAAACACTGCATGTTGGTGAAGGGCATATTGAAGAAGGATCAGCCGATTGGTTCTTGTGGGAGAACAACTCCATTTGGCTCACTATCTTCACACACCATCAGGCTTCCAAGCAGCTCTCAAGGAAACTCAGTTTTCACACTCTATGCTTAGTGCCCTTTGAGTACCTAGGACTGAAATGAAGCTTGGTGAGCATCCCACACAAACGAATGCTCCACATGCGGGTTTCACATGCCACCAACTCCACATTCACAGGTAGCTTCAGCGCCACAGCCATTTTCAGATAGCCCTCAATGCAAAGGCTCTAGATGCAAATATTGGTGTGAGAGCTAATTCAATCAAGGAAACACTGCATGTTGGTGAAGGGCATATTGAAGAAGGATCAGCCGAGTGGTTCTTGTGGGAGAACAACTCCATTTGGCTCACTAACTTCACACACCATCAGGCTTCCAAGCAGCTCTCAAGGAAACTCAGTTTTCACACTCTATGCTTAGTGCCCTTTGAGTGCATTATCTAGGAATGAACCTGGTAGAGCATCCCACACAAACGAATGCTCCACATGCGGGTTTCACATGCCACCAACTCCACATTCCACAGGCAACTTCAGCGCCACAGCCGTTTTCAGATAGCCCTCAATGCAAAGGCTCTAGATGCAAATATTGGTGTGAGAAACTAATTCAATCAAGAAAACACTGCATGTTGGTGAAGGGCATATTGAAGAAGGATCAGCCAAGTGGTTCTTGTGGGAGAACAACTCCATTTGGCTCACTAACTTCACACACCATCAGGCTTCCAAGCAGCTCTCAAGGAAACTCAGTTTTCACACTCTATGCTTAGTTCCCTTTGAGTGCCTAGGACTGAAATGAACCTGGTAGAGCATCCCACACAAACGAATGCTCCACATGCGGGTTTCACATGACACCAACTCCACATTCACAGGCAACTTCAGCGCCACAGCCGTTTTCAGATAGCCCTCAATGCAAAGGCTCTAGACGCAAATATTGGTGTGAGAGCTAATTCAATCAAGGAAACACTGCATGTTGGTGAAGGGCATATTGAAGAAGGATCAGCCGAGTGGTTCTTGTGGGAGAACAACTCCATTTGGCTCACTAACTTCACACACCATCAGGCTTCCAAGCAGCTCTCAAGGAAACTCAGTTTTCACACTCTATGCTTAATGCCCTTTGAGTGCATTATCTAGGAATGAAGCTAGTAGAGCATCCCACACAAACGAATGCTCCACATGCGGGTTTTCACATGCCACCAACTCCACATTGACAGGCAACTTCAGCGCCACAGCCGTTTTCAGATAGCCCTCAATGCAAAGGCTCTAGACGCAAATATTGGTGTGGGGGACAATTCAATCAAGGAAACACTGCATGTTGGTGAAGGGCATATTGAAGAAGGATCAGCCGATTGGTTCTTGTGGGAGAACAACTCCATTTGGCTCACTAACTTCACACACCATCAGGCTTCCAAGCAGCTCTCAAGGAAACTCAGTTTTCACACTCTATGCTTAGTGCCCTTTGAGTGCATTATGTAGGAATGAACCTGGTAGAGCATCCCACACAAACGAATGCTCCACATGCGGGTTTCACATGCCACCAACTCCACATTCACAGGCAACTTCAACGCCACAGCCGTTTTCAGATAGCCCTCAATGCGAAGGCTCTAGACGCGAATATTGGTGTGAGAGCTAATTCAATCAAGGAAACACTGCATGTTGGTGAAGGGCATATTGAAGAAGGATCAGCCGAGTGGTTCTTGTGGGAGAACAACTCCATTTGGCTCACTAACTTCACACACCATCAGGCTTCCAAGCAGCTCTCAAGGAAACTCAGTTTTCACACTCTATGCTTAGTGCCCTTTGAGTGCATTATCTAGGAATGAACCTGGTAGAGCATCCCACACAAACGAATGCTCCACATGCGGGTTTCACATGCCAATAACTCCACATTGACAGGCAACTTCAGCGCCACAGCCGTTTTCAGATAGCCCTCAAAGCAAAGGCTCTAGACGCAAATATTGGTGTGGGGGGACAATTCAATCAAGGAAACACTGCATGTTGGTGAAGGGCATATTGAAGAAGGATCAGCCGAGTGGTTCTTGTGGGAGAACAACTCCATTTGGCTCACTAACTTCACACACCATCAGGCTTCCAAGCAGCTCTCAAGGAAACTCAGTTTTCACACTCTATGCTTAGTGCCCTTTGAGTGCATTATCTAGGAATGAACCTGGTAGAGCATCCCACACAAACGAATGCTCCACATGCGGGTTTCACATGCCACCAACTCCACATTCACAGGCAACTTCAGCGCCACAGCCGTTTTCAGATAGCCCTCAATGCAAAGGCTCTAGATGCAAATATTGGTGTGAGAGCTAATTCAATCAAGGAAACACTGCATGTTGGTGAAGGGCATATTGAAGAAGGATCAGCCAAGTGGTTCTTGTGGGAGAACAACTCCATTTGGCTCACTAACTTCACACACCATCAGGCTTCCAAGCAGCTCTCAAGGAAACTCAGTTTTCACACTCTATGCTTAGTGCCCTTTGAGTGCATTATCTAGGAATGAACCTGGTAGAGCATCCCACACAAACGAATGCTCCACATGCGGTTTTCACATGCCACCAACTCCACATTCACAGGCAACTTCAGCGCCACAGCCGTTTTCAGATAGCCCTCAATGCAAAGGCTCTAGACGCAAATATTGGTGTGAGAGCTAATTCAATCAAGGAAACACTGCATGTTGGTGAAGGGCATATTGAAGAAGGATCAGCCGAGTGGTTCTTGTGGGAGAACAACTCCATTTGGCTCACTAACTTCACACACCATCAGGCTTCCAAGCAGCTCTCAAGGAAACTCAGTTTTCACACTCTATGCTTAGTGCCCTTTGAGTGCATTATCTAGGAATGAACCTGGTAGAGCATCCCACACAAACGAATGCTCCACATGCGGGTTTCACATGCCACCAACTCCACATTCACAGGCAACTTCAGCGCCACAGCCGTTTTCAGATAGCCCTCAATGCAAAGGCTCTAGACGCAAATATTGGTGTGAGAGCTAATTCAATCAAGGAAACACTGCATGTTGGTGAAGGGCATATTGAAGAAGGATCAGCCGAGTGGTTCTTGTGGGAGAACAACTCCATTTGGCTCACTAACTTCACACACCATCAGGCTTCCAAGCAGCTCTCAAGGAAACTCAGTTTTCACACTCTATGCTTAATGCCCTTTGAGTGCATTATCTAGGAATGAAGCTAGTAGAGCATCCCACACAAACGAATGCTCCACATGCGGGTTTCACATGCCACCAACTCCACATTGACAGCAACTTCAGCGCCACAGCCGTTTTCAGATAGCCCTCAATGCAAAGGCTCTAGACGCAAATATTGGTGTGGGGGACAATTCAATCAAGGAAACACTGCATGTTGGTGAAGGGCATATTGAAGAAGGATCAGCCGATTGGTTCTTGTGGGAGAACAACTCCATTTGGCTCACTAACTTCACACACCATCAGGCTTCCAAGCAGCTCTCAAGGAAACTCAGTTTTCACACTCTATGCTTAGTGCCCTTTGAGTGCATTATGTAGGAATGAACCTGGTAGAGCATCCCACACAAACGAATGCTCCACATGCGGGTTTCACATGCCACCAACTCCACATTCACAGGCAACTTCAACGCCACAGCCGTTTTCAGATAGCCCTCAATGCGAAGGCTCTAGACGCAAATATTGGTGTGAGAGCTAATTCAATCAAGGAAACACTGCATGTTGGTGAAGGGCATATTGAAGAAGGATCAGCCGAGTGGTTCTTGTGGGGAGAACAACTCCATTTGGCTCACTAACTTCACACACCATCAGGCTTCCAAGCAGCTCTCAAGGAAACTCAGTTTTCACACTCTATGCTTAGTGCCCTTTGAGTGCATTATCTAGGAATGAACCTGGTAGAGCATCCCACACAAACGAATGCTCCACATGCGGGTTTCACATGCCACCAACTCCACATTGACAGGCAACTTCAGCGCCACAGCCGTTTTCAGATAGCCCTCAAAGCAAAGGCTCTAGACGCAAATATTGGTGTGGGGGACAATTCAATCAAGGAAACACTGCATGTTGGTGAAGGGCATATTGAAGAAGGATCAGCCGAGTGGTTCTTGTGGGAGAACAACTCCATTTGGCTCACTAACTTCACACACCATCAGGCTTCCAAGCAGCTCTCAAGGAAACTCAGTTTTCACACTCTATGCTTAGTGCCCTTTGAGTGCATTATCTAGGAATGAACCTGGTAGAGCATCCCACACAAACGAATGCTCCACATGCGGGTTTCACATGCCACCAACTCCACATTCACAGGCAACTTCAGCGCCACAGCCGTTTTCAGATAGCCCTCAATGCAAAGGCTCTAGATGCAAATATTGGGTGTGAGAGCTAATTCAATCAAGGAAACACTGCATGTTGGTAAAGGGCATATTGAAGAAGGATCAGCCGAGTGGTTCTTGTGGGAGAACAACTCCATTTGGCTCACTAACTTCACACACCATCAGGCTTCCAAGCAGCTCTCAAGGAAACTCAGTTTTCACACTCTATGCTTAGTGCCCTTTGAGTGCATTATCTAGGAATGAACCTGGTAGAGCATCCCACACAAACGAATGCTCCACATGCGGTTTTCACATGCTAACAACTCCACATTCACAGGCAACTTCAGCGCCACAGCCGTTTTCAGATAGCCCTCAATGCAAAGGCTCTAGACGCAAATATTGGTGTGAGAGCTAATTCAATCAAGGAAACACTGCATGTTGGTGAAGGGCATATTGAAGAAGGATCAGCCGAGTGGTTCTTGTGGGGAGAACAACTCCATTTGGCTCACTAACTTCACACACCATCAGGCTTCCAAGCAGCTCTCAAGGAAACTCAGTTTTCACACTCTATGCTTAGTGCCCTTTGAGTGCATTATCTAGGAATGAACCTGGTAGAGCATCCCACACAAACGAATGCTCCACATGCGGGGTTTCACATGCCACCAACTCCACATTCACAGGCAACTTCAGCGCCACAGCCGTTTTCAGATAGCCCTCAATGCAAAGGCTCTAGATGCAAATATTGGTGTGAGAGCTAATTCAATCAAGGAAAACACTGCATGTTGGGTGAAGGGCATATTGAAGAAGGATCAGCCAAGTGGTTCTTGTGGGAGAACAACTCCATTTGGCTCACTAACTTCACACACCATCAGGCTTCCAAGCAGCTCTCAAGGAAACTCAGTTTTCACACTCTATGCTTAGTGCCCTTTGAGTGCATTATCTAGGAATGAACCTGGTAGAGCATCCCACACAAACGAATGCTCCACATGCGGTTTTCACATGCCACCAACTCCACATTCACAGGCAACTTCAGCGCCACAGCCGTTTTCAGATAGCCCTCAATGCAAAGGCTCTAGACGCAAATATTGGTGTGAGAGCTAATTCAATCAAGGAAACACTGCATGTTGGTGAAGGGCATATTGAAGAAGGATCAGCCAAGTGGTTCTTGTGGGAGAACAACTCCATTTGGCTCACTAACTTCACACACCATCAGGCTTCCAAGCAGCTCTCAAGGAAACTCAGTTTTCACACTCTATGCTTAGTGCCCTTTGAGTGCATTATCTAGGAATGAACCTGGTAGAGCATCCCACACAAACGAATGCTCCACATGCGGGGTTTCACATGCCACCAACTCCACATTCACAGGCAACTTCAGCGCCACAGCCGTTTTCAGATAGCCCTCAATGCAAAGGCTCTAGATGCAAATATTGGTGTGAGAGCTAATTCAATCAAGAAAACACTGCATGTTGGTGAAGGGCATATTGAAGAAGGATCAGCCAAGTGGTTCTTGTGGGAGAACAACTCCATTTGGCTCACTAACTTCACACACCATCAGGCTTCCAAGCAGCTCTCAAGGAAACTCAGTTTTCACACTCTATGCTTAGTGCCCTTTGAGTGCATTATCTAGGAATGAACCTGGTAGAGCATCCCACACAAACGAATGCTCCACATGCGGTTTTCACATGCCACCAACTCCACATTCACAGGCAACTTCAGCGCCACAGCCGTTTTCAGATAGCCCTCAATGCAAAGGCTCTAGACGCAAATATTGGTGTGAGAGCTAATTCAATCAAGGAAACACTGCATGTTGGTGAAGGGCATATTGAAGAAGGATCAGCCGAGTGGTTCTTGTGGGAGAACAACTCCATTTGGCTCACTAACTTCACACACCATCAGGCTTCCAAGCAGCTCTCAAGGAAACTCAGTTTTCACACTCTATGCTTCATGCCCTTTGAGTGCATTATCTAGGAATGAAGCTAGTAGAGCATCCCACACAAACGAATGCTCCACATGCGGGTTTCACATGCCACCAACTCCACATTGACAGCAACTTCAGCGCCACAGCCGTTTTCAGATAGCCCTCAATGCAAAGGCTAACACTGCATGTTGGTGAAGGGCATATTGAAGAAGGATCAGCCGATTGGTTCTTGTGGGAGAACAACTCCATTTGGCTCACTAACTTCACACACCATCAGGCTTCCAAGCAGCTCTCAAGGAAACTCAGTTTTCACACTCTATGCTTAGTGCCCTTTGAGTGCATTATCTAGGAATGAACCTGGTAGAGCATCCCACACAAACGAATGCTCCACATGCGGGTTTCACATGCCACCAACTCCACATTCACAGGCAACTTCAACGCCACAGCCGTTTTCAGATAGCCCTCAATGCGAAGGCTCTAGACGCAAATATTGGTGTGAGAGCTAATTCAATCAAGGAAACACTGCATGTTGGTGAAGGGCATATTGAAGAAGGATCAGCCGAGTGGTTCTTGTGGGAGAACAACTCCATTTGGCTCACTAACTTCACACACCATCAGGCTTCCAAGCAGCTCTCAAGGAAACTCAGTTTTCACACTCTATGCTTAGTGCCCTTTGAGTGCATTATCTAGGAATGAACCTGGTAGAGCATCCCACACAAACGAATGCTCCACATGCGGGTTTCACATGCCACCAACTCCACATTGACAGGCAACTTCAGCGCCACAGCCGTTTTCAGATAGCCCTCAAAGCAAAGGCTCTAGACGCAAATATTGGTGTGGGGGACAATTCAATCAAGGAAACACTGCATGTTGGTGAAGGGCATATTGAAGAAGGATCAGCCGAGTGGTTCTTGTGGGAGAACAACTCCATTTGGCTCACTAACTTCACACACCATCAGGCTTCCAAGCAGCTCTCAAGGAAACTCAGTTTTCACACTCTATGCTTAGTGCCCTTTGAGTGCATTATCTAGGAATGAACCTGGTAGAGCATCCCACACAAACGAATGCTCCACATGCGGGTTTCACATGCCACCAACTCCACATTCACAGGCAACTTCAGCGCCACAGCCGTTTTCAGATAGCCCTCAATGCAAAGGCTCTAGATGCAAATATTGGTGTGAGAGCTAATTCAATCAAGGAAACACTGCATGTTGGTAAAGGGCATATTGAAGAAGGATCAGCCGAGTGGTTCTTGTGGGAGAACAACTCCATTTGGCTCACTAACTTCACACACCATCAGGCTTCCAAGCAGCTCTCAAGGAAACTCAGTTTTCACACTCTATGCTTAGTGCCCTTTGAGTGCATTATCTAGGAATGAACCTGGTAGAGCATCCCACACAAACGAATGCTCCACATGCGGTTTTCACATGCTAACAACTCCACATTCACAGGCAACTTCAGCGCCACAGCCGTTTTCAGATAGCCCTCAATGCAAAGGCTCTAGACGCAAATATTGGTGTGAGAGCTAATTCAATCAAGGAAACACTGCATGTTGGTGAAGGGCATATTGAAGAAGGATCAGCCGAGTGGTTCTTGTGGGAGAACAACTCCATTTGGCTCACTAACTTCACACACCATCAGGCTTCCAAGCAGCTCTCAAGGAAACTCAGTTTTCACACTCTATGCTTAGTGCCCTTTGAGTGCATTATCTAGGAATGAACCTGGTAGAGCATCCCACACAAACGAATGCTCCACATGCGGGTTTCACATGCCACCAACTCCACATTCACAGGCAACTTCAGCGCCACAGCCGTTTTCAGATAGCCCTCAATGCAAAGGCTCTAGATGCAAATATTGGTGTGAGAGCTAATTCAATCAAGAAAACACTGCATGTTGGTGAAGGGCATATTGAAGAAGGATCAGCCAAGTGGTTCTTGTGGGAGAACAACTCCATTTGGCTCACTAACTTCACACACCATCAGGCTTCCAAGCAGCTCTCAAGGAAACTCAGTTTTCACACTCTATGCTTAGTGCCCTTTGAGTGCCTAGGACTGAATGAACCTGGTAGAGCATCCCACACAAACGAATGCTCCACATGCGGTTTTCACGTGCCAACAACTCCACATTCACAGGCAACTTCAGCGCCACAGCCGTTTTCAGATAGCCCTCAATGCAAAGGCTCTAGACGCAAATATTGGTGTGAGAGCTAATTCAATCAAGGAAACACTGCATGTTGGTGAAGGGCATATTGAAGAAGGATCAGCCGAGTGGTTCTTGTGGGAGAACAACTCCATTTGGCTCACTAACTTCACACACCATCAGGCTTCCAAGCAGCTCTCAAGGAAACTCAGTTTTCACACTCTATGCTTAGTGCCCTTTGAGTGCATTATCTAGGAATGAACCTGGTAGAGCATCCCACACAAACGAATGCTCCACATGCGGGTTTCACATGCCACCAACTCCACATTCACAGGCAACTTCAGCGCCACAGCCGTTTTCAGATAGTCCTCAATGCAAAGGCTCTAGACGCAAATATTGGTGTGAGAGCTAATTCAATCAAGGAAACACTGCATGTTGGTGAAGGGCATATTGAAGAAGGATCAGCCGAGTGGTTCTTGTGGGAGAACAACTCCATTTGGCTCACTAACTTCACACACCATCAGGCTTCCAAGCAGCTCTCAAGGAAACTCAGTTTTCACACTCTATGCTTAGTGCCCTTTGTGTGCATTATCTAGGAATGAACCTGGTAGAGCATCCCACACAAACGAATGCTCCACATGCGGGTTTCACATA
>NW_026698018.1:0-38421 GCF_030435755.1 Ochotona princeps
AGCCAGGGTAGTCTTACATGATAGTACAGGATTTTGCGTGCCCCACCAGCGACACACGTTGATAGCAACTGTGCTGTGCGCCACGTGAACGCGCTTCCGCAGCCCCAGTGCCTGCTGATGCACGTGTCGAGCCGGCATCAAGCACGCGTAGGCGCGTCAAGTGTAACTTATGCATACTCCAGGGGAGCCCAACACAAAGTGGTAATGTGCAAAGTATGTTTGCATCCTGCGTATTTAGCCAGCCTTGTATGATAAAAAACATATACTGCTGTAGGCGACGTGCTCACCCACCATTACTACGCTCGTCGCGACATGGCTGAAGAAGACAGCACCGTGAACAGATGTGTCTTCTGCCCACCTGCACTCGACTAGCGATACGGGTCACATGCCGAATCTACTTCCTAAAGGAAGTGCTGCTAGCCCTTCTTCGGCAGCCATCGTTCCCGTTAACACTTTCCATGTACCTGCCACCACGGAAGTACCGTCATTTCTGAAATTTCGAGCGTGCGAAGAGGGATGCTGGGAGGGTATCGCACTTACTGCTGCGTTTCTAGACAACGGAAGTGTGGGTGGGGTTGTGCTTGATTGCATCTCCTAGGAAGCGAGAGATCCAGGTAGAGAGTTTGCAGGCTCTATCTTGCTTCATTAGAGAAGCAACTGCTTGCTGTATGCAGGGTGGATCTGTACTTACAGGCACGGAGGAAGGAAAGGAAGAGGGATGGCGCAAGGTGCACCGCGAACATATCCATGTGCCTTGGATGGAAAAACAGAATTATGCCTCCATGCAGCGCAGGTTTTACAATACTAATCCTCTCTGGAGTAATGAGGGTCCCAAGAACTACAATAAGAGGTGGAAACGCGAACGATCCTGCATGGTCTACGGACGAGAAAGCAAGGATTCACAGCAGCATTTCGGCACAACAGTTCTTCACACCGCACGAACACGCCACAGTGGCACCCACAGTTCGAAGCAAACACAAATGTTGATGCTCGCAGCGGCCTTATTATTACACACTGGTGTGCCTGTATTTCATGAACGCCAGGGGGGGCTACTGGCCATGGTAATGCTTCCTTCGTCGACAAAGCCGCAGTGGCATCAGCGGCGACACCAACAAGCTATCGCAGGCGACATGCGGATTATCACCAACACTTGCACCCCATTGCTTCTGTGCCAGCCATGCGTGCTCGTGGGCTTACGACAGCACCGGCCTGGATGGCGGAGAGGGGTCGAGAAGGGCGGGCAGCCAAAAAGAAAAGCACTGCTGCGACGGACGCATGGACGCCTTGAGGATGCAGGACATCCTTGCAGCAGCAGGAGCCTGAATGGTCTAACGGATAGTTTGCAGCCTGTGGCCTCTGGTAATCGCGGCTAGAGTGGTAGCAGCCGCAGCAAAGCGAACGCAGAAGCGGCAGTGTCACCGTTAGCCGCAGAACTAGCTCTGATCAGGACGCAAAACTCGTCGACAGCTAGAAAAGGGCTAGCAGTATGAATGCTTTCAGCAGATTCTTTGCCGCGCCTGGATCTGTGACAGGCGCTAGTCTGACAATTTTTTTTCCGTGCTCCCGCCCCCTCATGTGCGGAGACTTGTCTTGTTGCTTAGCACAAATGAGACTGTTGGGACGGCAGCAGGTTCTGCTATTTCAAGTGCAGGACAGTGGCTGGTTCCGCGGCCCTGCGCCAAATGTGTTAGCGAAGAAGCAGCCCTGCCGGTATTCGAGCCGCACGCTATCTGTTTTGTAGTACAGTTTACCAACGCAAGTGTTGTACGGTTTCGGCAGCGTTGACAGCAGTCGGCACCTGCGTATTCCTAAGACTAGCAAATGTTAGCCAAGACTTACTGCTGTCTACCGTGTTTCCATCAGCCGGTGGCGGGTAAATGCTGTAAGCTGTGGAACTGTCGACTCCCCCGCAGTTACCGGTCCAAGGTACAGAAGATACTCTACTCAGCCTGAAATACTGTACCGTTATCGTGCTATTCCAACAAATTCCAGCTTGAGGCAGTAGGGCTGGAGTATTCAAGTTGGGGGATGTTTGACCCGAAGGAAGTAGGTAAGTATGGCACTGACCTACCAGACGCTGCTTAATCTACAGCTACTGTCCAACATCACCAACAGTACAGGGCGGCCAAGGAGGGCCGCACCAAAGGCAGGGATGTGCACGCACAACAGCACGCCTTGTAATCTACCGCAGTATCTGCCGTTCCACTAACAAAATAATCCTCGCAGTGTGTGTTGCTCTTGGGATCTATGTAGCGGTATCTGGCGCGGAAGCCGCGTCGCACGCTACAGCATCAGAGCCAAGCAGAAGCGGGCATCGAGGCACCGGCTTGCGGGGTAAAACTGCCGAGGAAGTATCCCTACACCCAGACTTCTCTTAGTGCCGATGTCTCGCCTCACGAGGCGGCTGCCTCTTTCGATGAGGGTAGTAAGCCCCCAGCTCGTACAAGCGAAGGTGACCGTGACGAAATTCGCGAAAGCAGCGCACGCAGCAGAAACAAGCAGCAGCCTCATCCGCCAATCGTGGAAGACGAACAGATGCAGGATGAATTGATAGACATTCCGGAGGGCATAGATCAGGAGGAACTGGACGACCTTGAACCGCTTGAAGGCTCGTGGGGTTTCCCCGAGCCCCCCAACTCTCACCAGAATCTTCTGTCGGAATCCGCTGAAGAAGATCTGCAAATGCAGGGTGAAGACGAGTTAGAAGGCGCTTTTCTTGATGTGAGCTCTCCGTACAATGCGGAAACAGAAGACAAAATTCCCTCATCTGAGTGCCGTCCTCCCTGTAGAAAGCGGCTAGACGATGTCCTGCACGCTTTTGAAGACGACGACGATAGAGACGAGCTGTTAGGGTTTGATGACTCCTCAATGGAGGATGATGAGGCGGAAGACGCAGAAGCCCTGTATTACGGAGAGAAGGATTCGGCGAGCCTAGAGGGAGAAAGCTTTTTAGACCAAGAAGCCCGTGTACAAACAGACATACCGGATGAGAACGATCTTTGGGATATTGAGACAGACCGAAGTGATATACTCCCCATTGAGTATACGATTGAGAAGTATAGAGACGCTGGCAATCAAGTAAGCACAGGACGACAACCCGTCCCCGCTTTCCTGTCAGAAGCTTCTGGTTCGGTGGACATCAGCAAGGCCGGAAACGGGGCACAGCCTTCTGCATTCTCTGCTGAAAACACTCCAACAACGCCCGCACCATCGGCGAGGCCTGCGAACGAACTTGCTGCGTCAGGTGCGGCAGACCGTCCTGGTACCACCCCCGGCTGCACCTTTAACAGAGAAAAACTCAGACTCAGGAGCAACTGACAGAGAGACAGTGCCGCTGATGCCCGGGGAGTCACGAGGCGTCAACGGTGAGGAGGCTATGTCGAGGCTGAGAGAAGATGTGGACCGCACCACCGCAGGAGCAGCAACGCCCGAAGAAAATTTTTTCAATATGGAGCATGAAGAGGAAGATAGAGCAGACGCAGAAGAAGACACTGCAGCACTCAGTGACACTTTTGAAGACCAGGATTCCTCACTTGCCGACCGTGAATCTTCCGAAACAGATGTAGAAGAATCAACACCAGAAGCCACAGACACGCAACAAGAACTGAAATGCTTTCTGCTGTAGACAGTACCTCAAGAAGGATTCCATCAAGCGAAATGGCAGCAGTAGCTGTTAGGGAGAAACACGCGCTTACTCAGCACGAAGAGAAGTCACGTGCGAGAACCGCTAAAGTTGCTGAGGTAGCAAATGACGCCAGCGTGACACCGCAGCAGCTGAAAGCCGCTGTCTGGTCACAAGTGGACTCTGCTCACCCAGCCGCAGCGAGGAACTGCCCCACTTAACACATTGCTGGTCCCCCCCTCGTTCATAGACTGGCCAAACGCTCGGAGCGGTTATGACCAGTCCCGCGCTGCGTGTATCTGGCAGCCCATTCCTGGCGCGCACGCCAGAATACTACGCTCCGATCCGAAGGATCACACGTTCCAACACGGGAGGATTATGATCCTTTTCTTTGGTTCGATGGTGGTTCTCCTCATTATCCTTCTCTTCTGCTGCTGCATGGTCAGGAGAAAGCGCGCCCATGAAGCCTTTATGGCTGAGCCGATAATTATGAAATAAAGAGCAAAGCGAGTATCTTTACGTTCGCACAGGCCGTTCCGATTGCAGAAAAATTGTTTTGGATATGCAACTGTACATATGATGTATGCGTATTGACCCTTGTTGTTTTCAGTCCCAACCCCAGCTGCGCTGTCAAGTCTTGTGTGTTTGGACAAAATGTAGCTAGATCGACGATCAGAAACAGTGGACGAAGCTACCTGTGCAGATATGTGCATTAAAATTGTTTATATGCACGTTCACTTCACATACCCACTGGGGATCACACTTATCTGTACAGAGTACTGCATAATTCAGTGCGTATATGAATACGTTTTTCTGCACTTCTGCAACGCTATATCCTTTTCGCTTGGTGCCGTCGTTCGGAAGGTAGGTCTGACAGCTAGCTCAAAGACAGTTGGAGACGCGGCCGTCACGTATGAGGACCCTTTACGACGATACGGTTCCGTAAGTTTGTCCCTCCGTTCGTTTCATCCTCAGATGCATTTGTCCACGCTGCGCGATGCGCATACGTATCGAGCCTACATTCGAACGTACAGACTCTTCGTCCGCTATGTGAAGATCGAACCTCTGTGCAGCCAACTGTACATTCTGGCAAATAATATGTCCGTCGGAGATGCGCACCTCAAAGTGCAGCCTGTGTGGGAGCTCCGTTGCACCAAACAAATAAAAGTAACGCAGCACACATCTCGTACATGTGGAAACTCCTGCCAGCGTCTGCAGATACATACACGTATGCTACAAAGAAGGACTTCCTGACGTGGAATTTGCGCTGGCGGTGGCGCTTGTAATACTGGCGGAATGATCACGAATTGTTGCCAAAATGGCCGCAGTGACTTAATATCCGCGAGGATGCCACACGTACGAGTGGAAAATTTCCTCATGCACCGCAGCAGCCGGAACAAGTCAGTCTTTGCCACGCGTTGCCAAAAAGGATGCGCCATTGTTTGGTTGGTTTATAAAGGTGTCTAGCCAGATGAGTATACGGTGTAATACTGGTTGGCACTGTGTGCCGCCTGCGTGCAATTCCCCGGGCACACCTACTGAGAGATCCTGGCGCATCTACTTTTGCCTTGTAAGCGTGTAGTGACTGCAGGAGTTTATCCTTGCCTGAATTCTGTCTGGCGCAGAGGTATCCGCAGAGTAGCTGCCCGGGGTTAAGGTGGCTCCATACACGATCACTTTACAGCGTGATAAGAAGACGGCTTGTTTCCATCGTTGCACACCGCTCCTCCGAAGCGCTTAAGAAGAAAAAGGTTTGCTCGATTTGTGCTTGAATCCACCCTCTTATGGAGCACACTGCATGCTGATCTGTTTCTCAGTCCTGAGAATTCACCGCTTTTGACCGTTGGGAGAGCTTACAAGCGGTTGACGTTGCTGCACACTGATACAGTGCACTCTTAACACACCCGCTGCGTCCAATGGCATTCAAAGCACGACGCGTGCGCGGTGGTGATCCTGTACATGCCAGGTGGAAGCTGCCTTTCGCATTTCATTCAATGATTTTCGTGTGTCGACACAATCGAAGCAAACGCAGTTCCCGCGTCCGCCTTGATCACCGCAGCAGGACCAGTGTCAATGAGTTGTAATGCGCGCTGCACGACCTTTAGTACTGCTATCAATCCTTTCACTCCTACTGCTACTTCTGGCGTTACTGCCAGCCTGTCCAAGCAACTGCATTTTAAGTAGGCACGCCCACTGGCAGAATTCTGCCCTTGCTCGAAACACCGTTGATAGTTAGTAGCAGCATGTGTGCTCGCACTCGCGCCCATCCTGTTAGTGCGCATATTCCACTGCAAACGTGAAGCTCCGAGTCCTGGTCACGACCGTTGACTGAGTTTTTCACGTGAACCCGGACCGCTGGACTTCTCCTACTCCAGCCACCCATAGTCATTCCCTGCCACTTGCTGTTTTCTCCAATGTAATAATACATATAACACTTCAAAAATGCGACATCCTCCTGCTCCCGCGCTCTGAAAATCTGCTTTACGACGAGAATTAGTGACTCCTCTTGTGCAACGGTGATGCGGCTACGTGTGAGCGTCTCCACAAGTATCTCAGGAGAGCGCTTACGCTCGCTTGTAAGGGATGTTGCTCTTGAAGACAGCAATGCACTGTACCGGCGCTATTCCTGTGTTGACTATGAATGAGGTTAGACACACACACACACGCTCCTATGAACGTGTCAACCACGGGTGCGTCTGCAGCGGGTGACAACAAACGTTTTTGAAACGACATCGGAGACGGCTGCAGTCGCGCGCCTGTAAGTTCTGGCTGCTCTCTACTGAGCCTAGCGAAACGCTGTGCAGACGCAGCAGGCGCGCATTATGTCTACTTAGAAACATATGCGCATTTGTATCAAAAGCGTATTGGCGACGCGTATGGCGTCTACCGGCGCTGCAGCCTTTGGGCCTCGGAGACTCGGTTGCAGAAATATAGAAGGTGTGCGTGACAATACAGAAAAAAAGGAGGCAACCAGCCTGCAGCTGTAGGTGGTAGCCGCGACGAGGCGCACAGATGGACGCATTGCCGCTGCACTGCAGTATGCTTCCTTTGGATAGACAAAAGCTTCCATGTACTTCATTCATCTGTGTGCAATAGGCTGGCAGACAGAACCTATAATTCAAATACGTACTGGGGTCTGTCACATGTAAGGACAAGCACACGTGGTCTGAATATCTGTACAATTGATAAATTTCCGTACAGCTGTATGTAGAGACCGCTTCGCAAGACAGATGCTGTAGTTTGCGCATATGCTCAACGGAGCTTTTTAGCGGTACGACGACCGTCCGAGCAGCAGACGCAACACGATGGAGAATTTCACGGATGTGCACGAAGAACAGCCCTCCTACCGGCTGCTCTGCCCTAGTCCTCACAACTCAATACAGAAGCGTACCTACACTGAGGCATCACGGGATTGTTATCAACAATTGATGCAAGCAAACTTGAGCAAAACAACCTGCATTAGTACCTTTTTCCTTTTTCTGTGAGAACCTCTTGTTTATGTCCCTCATTCAACGCAAGCGCCGAGTTGCAGGCGCTTTCGCCACTCCACGGGTGCACCTGCCCTTTTATGAGAGAGAACACTCCACGTACATTGTCTGAATCAAAAGCAGAAGGCCTAGCGACTGTAACGACTGCATGTGGGACAACGTCACTCAGTCCAATTGCTCCTGAAATGAGCCGGCCTAACTACCCACCGTACATCTGGTCCATCAACACCAGAATAAAAATGGTGGCAGAAAAGACGAGTGTTTAGTTCGCTCGCGTGAGCAAGGCACGCTGCAGCCTGTGCAGTCTCCATTAATGACTGCCTTATTTTCGAGTGGAAAAAAACACTGGGAGGGCCCTCATGCTCTCGTGTCCACGCAGAGCCACTCGCCCTCGTTGTCCGCTCAGGTCCCGTTGTATGCTGGCTAACGTATCCTCATGCTCGAACTAAAATCGGCAGCCATTGAAAGTTCCATGTTATTGTCCGTCCCTGGCTACCATTTCTGTGTCTGTGTGTACGCCTCATTCGTGGGAAGTGCCGGGGACACTGTCGCTGCATTACACCATATCTGGGTGTATCTTCAAGAGCAGCTTACGCCTAGATGGAGATTTAGCCTTTCACTACTGAGGCATATGCCTGAACTGTAATTGTGCGGGTGCGCAGCGAGGGAGCCCATAACCCGAAGAGAATCGCAAGCCAGCGTGGTACCTCGTGTAGCGTGTCCCTCTTCAGCCCAGTAGCTAAAAGGCTGGGGGCACGCATCACCTGAAAAAAGTCTGTTTTCCCGTGGAGGCATGGAACTGTCCCACCCCTGGGTATTTCAGAAAGTGAATTTCTTCACCCGTATCACAATGCTCGGGTAAGACTCTGCAACTGTGCCTGTTTACATGAACTTATACTACCTTCATTCCGCAGTTGAGGTGGACACTCGTGCCGGCTACAACACTGGCCGTAGACGCGGAAACAATTCACAGAAACTTCAACAGCTTACACAAGGCGGACACTGTCGCAGGTCTCCCAACGCTCAATATACATGGGTGGCTGCCCGTTGTCGATCAGCTGCCAAGGATATGCGATACGCGCTCGTAGAGCTGTACAAGCAGGAGATTGCGGAGCTGCAAGGAAAGTGCTTGCCACTCTCTAATTCCTTATTGCGCACGAGGTGGCCGCCTGCCAGCGATTTCGTCAGTTATCGTAGCATACGGATGAGCCGTATTTGCGATCAGCTTACCGCAAGTGGATTCGTACTGTGATTGTATAAGGTAAGTTGATTCGCCACTGAAAATTCCCCCGATTCTTTTCTCTTTCGCTTGAAGAGCGAGACGGGCCTCCTGCTTCGTTCAGCATCACCAACGCACGCCGATACATAGAACGCTACTTGTACGACAGTGCAAGCGCCTCCATTGTCACCGAGATACACCTGAAATTTTAGTGAAGGGGGTCATCGCTCAGAAGCCGCCGCTTTGAAACTCCTTAATTAGCAGCAATCCTACTTCAAGGCTATGTGTCCTCCCAGTGCTTTATTTAGGCACCTGGACTGCATTTCTTTCAGACTGGGTGCCCTTGCTACCCTGCATAACGAGCATTGGTGCACACGTCTTCGAGAAGTGTCAGACTAGAGAGGAGTTGCACTTAGAATTGGCGAGGACAAGCGTCTCACCACGGAAACCTCTAGAGGAGGCTAAAAACCTGCTATAAAGACAGGGCAGATGTTAATTAGGGAGGATGCGTAGAAACATCGTGAGGACGCGCAGAAGCTTCTCGAAGACACGGGGGCACACCCGTGTCTCGATCGTGTGTGTGGACGCCGTTTGTCTGCGACTCGGAGCGTGACGCGGTGAAGAGTTTGCGCTCCAAAATCAGCTCCTTCACGCCTTCTTGATAAAGACCTTCAAGAAAATGGATGAAAACACACCTTTCTGATGAAATTCAGGCGATGTGATGTGGTTGAACATGCAGCTGTCGCTACCATAGCCGACCGGTGTACCCGGGGTGCCTGCGTGTCACGGTCGTTTGTGGTCCATTTCAAGCTGTTGATGTTGACCGGCGGTCTCACAAAGTGTGCGAGGAGATACCACGCAGTTAGAAAAAAAAGGGCAGACTCGTTGAGTCATCATCTCAATAGATGCAGCGTGTGCAGGCACGTTTTCTAAGCGGTTGCAACCGGGTGCCTTGCTCCTCCTTTAACTGTCCTTACACAGCTGCTGGACATGCGGCGTCTGCTGCACGATTGGCTGCAGCTAAGAAAACAGAAAGCTGATGCCTGGCGCTCCATATTTTTTGTTGGTGCTTCGATAGGTCTTACTAGCTCAATGTATTGATGGCCTTGGTGTGCTCTCTTTGACCTCAAGATGTTGCCGATTCTAAGAATGCGCTGGTCACGAGGACCTGCAAGAAGGACTTCATGATCAGGAAAGCTGAGCTTGAGTGGTTCACCAGTAACTACTGGGTTATCGCCACGCAAGCCACCGTAGTGGGAGGCTTCTCCTTCCACCAGCTTTCCAGTCCTCCACCTGAGGATACAGCAACTTTTTCTGCCTTATTCTTCGTTACGCTAACAACCCTTAGCTTCATTCTTGCACTTTACGTCATCGTCCGCTGCACGTTCAGCTGCATACTTGCCACAGGTACGCATTTCGTACGGATATGTGCTTGCCCGGGTTCCGGGTGAGCAGCTTGTTGCCTGAAAACATGCGCCAATACTGGGGGGTCTGCAGTCCGATCTCCATAGCGATGTTATCCTGAAACTGTGCATATAGGCTCGCTTACAGATGTAGATCTTCGTACAGATACACAAAAAGGTATCCGGACAGCAGAAAACAATCAAGATGCCACAACGAAGGCTCGCTCTGCTCATGAGTGTACGTAACCTCTCCGCCCACGCGTTCTTTGATGTACGCTTGCTCCTGTATGGCGACCGTTGCGTTATAATACTATGGCTTTCACTTTGAGCCAGTGATGTGCCGTGCGCGAATGCCCGCGCGCAGGTACGCAGGCGCAGCTTGTATGTGTAACGCGGCTTGCTATCGGTTGCGCCTGAATGCACGCTCTTAGTTTGTACTGGTACGTCTGGGGTGAATGCGAGTCCGCTTACAACGGAGAATAGCGTGCAATGGCAAACTGTAGCGTACGCTACTAATAGCAATGCTACTATCCTCTTTCCACAGTGCATTTAGCAGCGTCCGGCGCAATCTGCCCCCTGCATCCAAGCGTATATATGTACAATACTCGTGCATCGCACGCCCTGTCTAATAATCACATATGTGTCTTCTCTCTTCGCACGGGGCAGTCTGCTGGAGTGCCTGCGCTGAGATGAACGTACTGTCAATATTCGTCGGATGTCACGGTCACACTGGTCAAAGAATTTTTAGAATCCACGTGACACTTTTTATTTTTCCAGATAAGAGAAGGTATGTACGCCCCCGCTTCCAAGATACCATTACTTTCTACCAGAGGCCCGTCACATTCCCCATAACATTTCGTATGTACACTTGTATCTGGGCGTTGGCGATAGCTCTCTGCAGAAGTATGCCCAGGATCTATCCAGGCCCCGGCTCTGGCAATTTGTAAGGCCGTCCTTTCTTCGCGCGCTGTTCCAGAATCCTCTTGTATGTATAAAGCAGGGTGTATTTCCAGTGCGAGATGCATACGCATGACCCTTCTGTGTCGCAGCTTTTCACCAGGCGCCTCCCCGCTCTTGCATAACCTTCCTCCAGCAATGAATCTTTCTTTGTAATGACCCCCCCGTGTCCGCCGTCTGTTTTCAAAGTAGGTAATCTCTGGTATTTCCGACTGCTGCGATGCGTGCCCGCTCCGTAGCTTTTCCCCATACTATTCTATGACAAATTGGGTGCGGTGCATTTTGTAGCATACACAGTGCTCATCAGCCTCTTTGCTGGCGGGATATACGTGACACAAAAGAAAAGACCCCCATCTTATAACTTTCTGAATGATCTTTAGTGCGCAGCGTGCAGTATCGCGGATCACTACAGTTCTGCGTGACCCTCCGCTCAAAATGATCCGTTAACGCTTTCAGAAACGCGAAATGGAGGCTGAAAAAATCTTCCCCCTACTGAAATAAGGGCTTCAAGTGATGCTGTGTTGCGCTATAAGGGGCTCTATTTGCGGTGGCCCGAGCGAAAAGGGGCCGCGATTGTATTTTTTTAGAAGAAAAGTTGCGAGCCGGATCGCCCCGAGGCTCGGTCACCGGACTCGCGCCGTTAGACCGTATGTATAAATGGAGTGTATATATTTACCTCAATCTACGTGCGCGTAGTAGGGTTGTGGACTATACTAGGGGGGTAGGATACTGAATACACTACCGTGTATACAGGCACCGCTGCGTCTCAAAATTATATGATGCGCATACTCGTGGAAGATTTCATGTGTGATCGCACGTTCTTCTGTATATATCTCGGTGTGTAAAACTCAGACCCAGGTTGATGTAGGGCCATACGTACGCGAACTGTTCGGAATCAGGTTCGCCTTAGAACAAAAGGCTCGCTTATCTCACACGGGATAGGCCCTACAGGTGTACGCCGTATAGACTGATCGCAGGTGTTACCAATGCAGATACGGACAAGAAAATGATGATCACGCACATTTCACCCCGATTTTCCCTGCGTGGCCTTATATAGTACATGATCTAACCCCGTTCTATCAAGTTGAGAGCGGGATGCGGGGACAAAGTCCACTATGCCTGCCATGAAGGATTGATCATTTTCTAGAAAATGTGTTCTGAGCACTGATGATGTTGTACTGGAGTAGACGGATATTGTACATATGAGAGTCAGACGTATGTATGATGTGGATATACCACACACATATATACTAAGATGTATACACACACACGCATGCACGACTTAGAGGTCCATGCATTCCATGAGGCGGACGTCAGTGAGAAGAACAGGCTTTTTCACATTAGCAAGTGAATGTACTCCGCGATATGCTCACTTTCACTCAGTCTGCCGTAGTTTTCTGAGTCTATCAATACGTCAACCATGTGGGCTTTGGGCTACTTTTTCTTGAAAAAGCTACCCGCAAATTGCTTGTCCTCTGTGCCGCCCCGCACTCGCCTTTCCTGCCTTTCGGTATCTCAAGTAGGGGCTTCCCCTAGCGCTGGCTTATCGGTCCTGTATGCCTGAATATACTCTAACTTGTCGCTCCTCGTGCGTGTTTCCTTCCCACCTGCCCTTCTCTTTCTCCCTCTTGCCTGATAGACAGGATCCACGGCTTCTCATCTTGCCCTTACAGCAAATGCTTGTCGCGCTTCATTCGTGGCTCAGTCCGGCCTCCTGCCTCCTTAATAAATTGAAGTTTGCCTCTATGACACCAAGACAAAATCTGCCGCTGTCTGACTCCTATCGTGCTTCCTGAAGCATTTAATGTGCTCTATTGATTATGTCGATCCTTGCGATGGTACTCTGGCCCACTAACGAGTGCAGAGGTTTTCAGTACGTTTGTTTTCCCCTGCACTTCTTCCCTTTGGCAAATCATCCTCGACTTCCCCTCCAGGCCGTGTATGAACGTCGTCGGTTTTGTTCTTGTGTGTAGAATCCTATTTTTACCCCCTCTTTCCTCCCTTTCTTTTTCCCTCCGTGCGCTTCGTTGACCTTATTTCCTTTCTTCTGTGTGCTTGGGTGCTGCCTTCCTTTCTCCCACCAGGTCTTGCGCTGCGCGGGTTGCGGGGCTTTAACTCAATGAACGAAGCCATTAGCTATCTCCGAAAGCAGCAAGATAAAATTCTCTGGTGTTTTCTTATTTCGCTCGCATGTTTTATCCTCTCAAGCTTTATGATGGTATACGTATTCCGACGTCGCAGAAAACTCGCCATTCGTGTAGAAGTCGCGTTGCACCTAGTGACCTCTGCCCTTGCCTTCATGGCAGTGAGGGTGGACATACTTGTTCTACCACGAAAGGTGAGTTCTCTTCAATAGCAGAGGACCGTTTCATCCTGTGACTTGCAACGACGTAATAGTTTGAGTGTCGAGTGTTCAAGCTGAGGAAAAGCCACCTGTGTTTTCACCACGCTGTCTCTAGAGTGACCATCGTGTGCAAATCTAGGCAAATAAAGACTGCTAGGCAACTGAAACAACGATCTGATGCGCATGCAAGTACACGTTGACGTATCTGTGTGTCGCCCCCCACGAACCTAAGATTCCAAGATACGCACTCTTGCACTCACACAGAAGCACATATTTGTATTCGACAATACGTAGTAGCTAACGCTGAACCTTTCGCTATACCATTAGGAATTGCTGAGAATCGCCTGCTGGATGGACATGTACTTTGCTCACTTCTCCACGGTCGCAGTGCCTGAAACGCTTTGCTCATAAGAAAATCATCCCTTAATATCTGAACATGCGGTACCTGCCCAGGGAGGGTGTGGATGCCTCTGTACGCATATATACAAGGGCTTGACCTCTTCTCATGCCTAGAGCTTTCCCCCGTGAATTGGTGAAGCTTTCTACAAACCGAACTTCTCAGGTCGTTCTGGTTCCCGTACTGTTGTGAATGTGCGCAGCGCAGCTCGTAGCGGTGTGGACGCTATTGAAAGGATATTTGCTGACGTAGGAGATATCGATGCCTCAGTGGCCCCTCCCAATACGCCGGTTTTGTAGCTTCAGAACGGTTTTCAGTCTAACCACACAAACTCTGGAGGATATGGAAGGACACGCGCACATATACGTACGCATACACAAGCGTTTGCATGGAACCCTGCGAGGTCACGGACACGCGATACACACCCCTTCTCGTCTACGGGCAGGTCTACGTGAAGTATGCACCTCAAAAACCAGAAGGGCGCACCGGATTCAAAACGCTTACACACCTTGGGCGTTCGTAGCGAGCACATGCAGACCCATTGAAACTGCGTGTAGCTCCTTCCCTAAAATGCTATTTGAGCCGAGCACGAGGATGTTGATGCCTACACGTATGTCGAGTCTTTCGCATATAGCCGTAGAGTTTACAGAACAAGATGCATCTTTTTTTTTCCGAGCGAGAGCAAGCGTCCTAGGCACGCGGCCGCTCAGATAAGGATGTATTGGTAGGAAGAGATGAAGATCTGCATGCAAAGTGCTATGCACGTCGACGGCTCAGAAGGACGAAGTGTTACAGCGTTGGAAGGCTTATCCGCGGGAGGTGCGACAGAAAGATCTAACACGAAGCGCGCATAACTCCATCATCATTTGCGGTAATTACGCAAGTACGGACAGATATTGGGGATTCTGGCATGCTAATCAAGCAGTTGGAAGACATGGCATAGCAGTTTCTCAGCTGCATCACAGACTGCGCGGGTGCAGAGAGACCGAAGTATCTTGCGTGTCATTGGCTACGAGCATTGTGGTTTTCGTGGCGCGGGGAGAAGCCGTTTCTAGATGTCTTAGACGTGCGCACCACATAGTCTAGATTGGATGGTAGCTTTCGTAGTGCATCAAGTAAAAATCCTCCATATATCTGGGCAGTATAGTGGAGACGTGGTGGGTCGGGCACGCGTTCGAGCATGAATTGACGTCTACTTGCAGTGAGGCGGAGTTGCCTTCACAGAGACGCGGATTATAAGATCCACGTGGAAATTACGTATGTACCAGCATTTGTACTTACGAAGCAGCATGCGTCCTCGCTGTTGAAGCTACCGTCGGGCTCGTGTAGTCGGCAAGTGCAGCAAACAACCATCCTCTGGGTTGTGTTTTGCCGTGGGATGACTGCAGAAGCCCTATGCACACTTTGCACTGACGTCGTCTAGGGTTGCCGTGGTTCGAGGCTCAAGCACGATGACGCGTTCTTGCATAGTAGCTGGGTACATGCAAGCGAGGGGTGGTGTCTGGGAGAGAATGGTGCTGGGCTTCATCGGAAAAAGTATGTACTTCTAGGCGTTGTGCTCCGTTGACCTACAGTCAACTCCCGAATATGCACAACTCCGCGTAACCAGCTGAAGAGTCACTGGTTGTGGAAGCAAGCACATGGGCAGTCTCAGACATGTCAATGGATGGAGGTGTCTGGCTGTAATATGTGTTAATTTGGGAGCAGTCGCGTTACGACGTTGGTAACCGAAGTCGTGGACTACATCCTCTTTGGCTTGCCTCGGCGCCCCGTCGAGTGTGCATGCCCGTGCGCTTCCGCCCAGCACGTGAGCAACTGCACGAGTATACGTGGGATCGCAGTACCACTTGCGCCTGCTCCATATGTGGGCGGAGTACACGTGTAATTCATGTAAGTCGGCGTGCGCTCTTCTGTGGCGACACGCGTGAAAGAGTGACACAGTGGCTTCAGCACGCCCGTGATGATAGTCTTGCCGGCGAGTCGGCTCATACCTGTCAGCATGCCGTCGCGTAGACTGTGTTATGATGTACCGCACGAGCCACCAAGTGTGAGGTATACGCACTGCTGATGAACTTGCATTCCATGCCTCCAAAATACTCCAAAACTCTACTGGGGCGCTATTTTTTTCGGGCAGAGTACTTCTTCCACATGATAGAGTTTTCTTGCATACCACCCTTAAACGCACGCTAACCGCAGGGACGATGTCGTCAGAAATTTTCTGTCGCTGTCGGGGTTCTAAGCTGCCTGCTTCATTCTGTCGCGCAGCAGCTCGTAATAGCTGAACCTTGTCGTAGTTGCAGATCCTGTCTGATGGTGAGTGACGCGCTAAAGTGGCTTTCGCGAGAGTGTAACTTCCTTACGTTGTTTCGTATCACGTTCAGCGTATGCCTGTGTAGCACAAGCATTCACACAGCTGTGCCTACTCGATGCGCTTGTCTACAATGCTTCTTCCTCGATCGCGTGGCTGATAGAACAGTTTACGTCAACATCTGTCCACCTATAAGTGCTTAAAGGTCTAAGCTTGAGGTCCTGAGTGGCCTCGCTTGAAGCAGAGCTCTTTCGATATCTGACAGGAACTGCTGTCCTGCCTTACACGCCTTACAACGTCGCAACTCCTTATTTGCGTGAGAAGAACTCCTCACGTACTCACTCGGCTTTTCTCCCCTTTCGTTGTCTTCAGTTGACTAGCAGCACCTCCGTGCAACTGGATGCCGCGGTCCTACACTGGCGAGACTTCCATATCATTCAGCAACGTGTCATCTTTCATTTTTTTGTGTTGATCGTACTGTCGGACGCGCTTATCCGCTACATCTACGCCCGTCGCTAACACTTAAGGGCAGTCGCCCTTTTATATGCGGTCAAATTGCATATGTGCCACTATCATCACACGCTTCATGCGAAATAGCGACGACTCGCAAAGTAGCTACCACACCTGTTATAGACCAAGAAAATAGTGTCACATACGCAGGAGACTTGATACAGACTTTCGCTTTGATAAAAGACGGTCGCTGCTGCTGCCAGCGCCTTGCGGCTACTACTGCTATAATGTAGACCTTGTGACTGCTAGTACTAATACTTGGTCATGCCACCTCAATCCTCTACCTTATTTGCAGCAGGACAGGAATCCATATGAAGAAGTGACCTGGGGTAGTAGTGAAATAAAGAAATCTTGCTTCCGTGGGCACCACAATGCAGGCTTTTTAGCGGTGGGGAATTACATGCTAACGAGACAGCGGGTACGACAATAGACGCGATTTATGAGGGAGCCAGGAAAGTGTCTACTTGTAGAACCCTTGCACCGGTCGGGTTAGCAGTGTCGGCAGCAGCTGTATTAGCGGAAGCTACATCGAAATGTACGGACAACGCTGCAATGCAGTGTGACACGTAAGCTTTGCACTGAGAGGACGGCAATCCGAAGAGCAAGCAGCCTTAGCAGTAGGCGCGCACCTAGCATTTGCCCGCACACGCAGCCTCAGCAGGTGCACCGGCGATTCTAGGAGATAAACATCTGCTGCAGCAGTGTAATATTTTTTAGAAATGAAAGATACGCGGTGCCACGCGGATTGCTTCAGCGCAGCATGCTCCCAACAGGCATGGACATGTATACTGTGATAAATTGCCCGATACAAGGGCAAAGTACGTGAGTCCTGTAGCGCCAAGAATGCTTGTGTCCAACTAATCATACACACAGAGTAGGTATACCTGTGCGAGAAGGGGAGTACTGGCTGACAGATTTAAAGCTGAGACGACAAGACACACTTTCAGCGGCTTCAGAGCACGGTTTAATGAGAAGGAGTCCCGGCATTGAAAGAACAGCAACGACACAACCCATTTCCTTCTTCGCCCCGACCCCACGTGCCACCCCTCCACCCCGCTCCCCCCCGAAAGAGTGATACAGCCATTGAATACTGGATGCTGGCGCCGGGGCAAGCGAGTCACACAGTGCAATGGGAAGCAGGCTGCCCTGCAGCTTTATGTTTAAGCAGAATAGCGCACGAGCTAGACACACACCTGCCACTACACTATAGCAGTAAGTGAGCCACTTGCTGAAGACCCCGGACAGCAAGGCTGTGGTGGGTGAGCCCGTGCTAGTATCTACATGGGTGAGGAGACACGTGGGGCACGAGCAAGATGGACGAATTGAGCTGCTTCAGTAATACTCAAAAGCAGCACAACATGGTACTCCAAGTGCCCCACCCAGAGAGCTGCAGAGCAGAGAAGCAGCCCCGGGTGACACAGTCTCCATAAACTTACCTGAAGCCGCATACGAGCACTGGACAAGATTCAAGACTATATTTACACAAACGGAGTTGAGGTGGCTTCCAGTACCAAGACGCGATGAGCAACGCCGGCGGCGGCCAGCTCTCTCACCCGTGCTCTATACCGCTGACCGTGCCGACGCACACAAGTTTGGAGCTCACAGAAGGTAGAGGCACCGGTCGGTGATAAAAGCGACGACGCTCAAAGAAAACAGGAAGCCGCAGTCAAAAAGCGCAAGAAGTGAAGCACCGTGCTGAGGGTGCCATAGTGATGTGGACAAGAGCCACGAAGAAACAAGAGCAAAGCATGAAAAAACCTGACCGCAAATCTAAAGAAGGGTACGTGCCAATGATGTGTTGCTGCACAACACTATAAAAGAAGCAGCGCAGGGGGGGGGGGCAGGAGCAGCACCATGACGTATTTGAAGCGAGGGCACGCGTTTGAAGCCAGCACACTGAAGTGCCGGTAGCACGAGCACCACAGCAGCACACGTGTTCACTTGTGGTGGCACCGGGCCCGCAAACAGCCCTTCGACTACGTATCACAGCAGCAACTCATCCACTGAGCACAGCCTCTGTCTCCTTGTAGCTCCTATACTATGGCAGCGAGGAGTGGCATGTCAGCTCCAAACCGGCAATCGCCCGCACGTACAACGTACACAGGGCTATAGCACTCGGAGCGACCTGCATCAGCCCTACAGCCAACATCAGTCTGTTAAAATTGTGGACAGCAGCTACTGTTGTGCAGGGACGCGCGCGCCGTTTATGGGCAAGAGGCACAAAAACAGCTATGAATCGGAGGCGGCTTTCAATGATTATCCACCGGAGTACTACGTCGCAGGCATTACCTGACAATGCCGTGGCTTTGTTGTGGCTATCTATATAGTTCATGCAGCAGTCCTCTACTGGATATTTGACGCTTGCACACCCTTCCCAATCTTGACACTTTTACGCGCTCTGCTTCCAACTATCGCGTTACCTACATATCCTATGACAAATGCTATTACCCTTACCGACTCCAAGACAAGTATCGGCTGTTAACACAACCGGTACATCACATGACAGAGAGCCAGCACTGCTGCAACAATACAGTCTAGTGGCCGCTCCGACCACAGAGGTTATCAGCACATCGCGGCCGCTAGCTGCGGGAGAAGAGTCTTAGTAGGAGGTGCACCAGAGCACCGTACTAAGCGAGCCCAGTTTTAGCACTGATCTCATGAGCACAATGGTATTATTGAAGCCCACTGCGACAGCGAGGACTTTTCTTCCGCGGATGCGGTGCTGCTCTGGTGGTTTTCCTTTCTAGTAAGAGTATTTTGGATGCTTTGTCAGTGGGTTTGAATGGTGTGTATTAGAAGAAAAGAATAGCCTTCGGGGGTGAGTGTGCAGCGGGCTGCAGCGCACAGTAACTACGGCAAACCCGCTTTGCATTGCTGGCAGTGCAACAGAGAGCTCTGCTGTTGCACCTAAGCATACTGATGGCAGTGTTAGTGATAATAACACTGAATAAAGGGAAGACGCCCGCACAGTGCGAAGAGGACAAAAACCACCGACTCCTATCACCTTCCGCACTCGGTGACTGACTGCTCGGCCATTCACTGACGGTTGTCGTGGTGCATCTTCGCTAGTACTGCCACATTGCGCTATCCGTTGTTCTCCTCACCCGCCGTGGGGCTTCGGTGTTTTCGCAGTGCACTGTGCTCCTCTTTTCTCGTCATACCACAAATACGCGCACAACCGTCAACAATTTGCACGAGCTGGCTGAGTGTGCGTGTGCTCGCTGTTTGGGTGTGAGCGTAGGTAGTGCACGTGTGTGTGTGTGGCTCTGCGCGTATGTGGTGGTGCTGGGGACCCTCATTGTTCAGCGACGAAGCACCGCTGTCCGCCCCGCTGTACTGCCGCCTGCGCTCTCCACTGCTGCAGCTCTTGGTGCACCACCCGCACAGCTCCCGTGCTCTCTTGTGTTGCTCATGACTGCCGGAGGATATCGCACACCGGGAGCGACAACTACAACAACACCTCTGTATTATCACGCGCTGACTCGTCTACGACGACCTCCACCTTCAAGCGTACTGATCCGGTCTTCATTTGCAACGGCCGCAAGTCTTCGAGCACCAACAGTCACAGGGCGTGTGCGCGCCACTACATGTGTGCGCGTGTTTGTATGTCTCTCCGTGAAGGTGTGTGCAGCACACGTGTGCGCGTGTGTGTGTGGGCGTGTAGTATGTATGCGTGTTCGTGTGTGTGGTTGTGAGGTGGCGTGCTCCTGCACCAGGTGCATACGTCGAAGCGGCAAGATTTTCTCTTCCTCTCTTCATCGAACAAATGAAGCATCAGTATTCCACATTGCACAGTTGGTGTGCTGCACTACAAGTCTAGCGCTTCTCAAGACAGGCTGCGCCTGCTAGTGTTATTATATGTGGACAACCACACGTGTGCGCCATTCGCTTCCAGCGACTTGAGTGTGTGCGAAGAGTGAGTGTGCAGCAACTACGAGTGTGCACGTGTGCGTGTGTGGCCGATCCTTGGACTGTCGCATGTAGTAAGCTTTTACTCGAATTATTCCTGCTACAGTCGGCTTTTTTGACGCTAATACAATACCCCTAAGGTGGCAGACACTCTAGTTCCACGATAAAGAAAGACATCGCACACAAAAATTTGAAGTGCGCCGCACACCTCGTCCAAATTGCGTGTGCGCGCACGAAACACTGAAGCGCACCCAGAAATCAGCAGTTCGTGACAGAAAGAGGAGACAGGGGGCTCAAAAGGCACATAGAAGTAGAAGCACCAGCCAGTGGTAGAAATCGCGTGAGAGTCGCGATTTCTGTGAACACGAATGGAGGAATAATTGTACATACAAAGGAAGTAAATCCAGGTCCGCGAGAAAAAGCCACACCGCTTTTGAAACGATCGCACAAAAGCAGCTGACGCAGAAGTGTCGGGAACGGAAGGGGATCACGAAACTACGCATTGCCAGTTGTTTTCTTCGTCCAGTGAGGATCGCAGCTCTTTCTGCAGCACACGATGGCGCCTAAGAAAACAATTGTCAAGAAGAAGTCCAAGAAGGACCCCAACGCGCCAAAGCGGCCGTTGAGTGCGTTCATTTTTTTCTCCAAGGAAAAGCGAGAAGAAATAATAAAAAAAGAATCCGGAGCTGAAATCAAAGCTTGCGGAAGTGGGGAAAATGGTTGGGGAAGCATGGGGAAAACTCTCTGAAGCGCAGAAGAAGCCCTATGAGACGAAAGCGGTGCAGGACAAAGCCAGATATGAAAGGGAAATGGCTTCGTATAAGAAAGGGGGGAAGTGAACTTTTCAACCTCAGCGGGAAGTCGAGGAGGAACCAGCTTGGGGTGACAGCCAACCGAAGTTCTTCTGACAGTGTAGGTGAAAGGCATCACCAAATTCTGTGAAGGTGAATCCAGATGGACCTCGTTGGTAAACGCAAAGCCGGGTCAAGGAAATCATTAGAAGCTATTGGGCTGAGCGTCGTCGTGTCATTGTTGGTGTTGGCTGCACAGCTCTGTCTTTGGCGACATTCTGGGATAAAAAGCCGGAGGAACGACGAAACATGACATACGCCGGTGTCCTCGAAATGCGGACTATTCAACAAGAGGAGGATCCGCATGGCAAACGCGGCATATAGAGGGCTTCTACACAGGATGGCCAAGCAGACTCTACTACTAGCACAACCCTAGTAGAAGGATGCTTCGCTGTTACACCAGAGAAGACCACCACGAGGGACTGCAGGACAAGCTGTAGCACCCGCGAAAGGGTTACTTCGTGAGTCCACGAAAAAGGCGATTCCAGACGTTTGCAATTAACAACAGAGCCACACGAATTGAAGCAAGACACCTCGTTCTAACGGTGGTTCCAGATCATACGGCTGGCGACCTTCCGCGGAAGACTGTATATAACCAAACGGGATTTTCTCGTGCATTTTTTGCGGGAGAACATAAATGCGGCAATGTTCTTTTCAAATGTTTTGCTCTTGCATCATCGGAAATCTGTCGTAATGTAGTTGGTGCATCGATACAGGCGCACTGCTTTCGTTGCTAAGGTTGAGCAGCACTACCAGCAGAGGCCCGTTGGCGGATCTGGTTGCGGCTGCTACTGGTGTCGCGGAGAATGGTGAGCGAAAAAGGTTTCAGTTTTGAGCGGGACCGCGTTAATCGTTTGCGTCGGGATGTGCAACGTCAAAGGAGTTCCCTATGCGGATTCCCTAAGAGCTTACCCGTCGACTTCTTGTTTCGGTGCATTCGCGCACACATAGACGGAAAAGGTTCTGTTTTACTCGCAAGAAAGCCGTCGTGTCATTTGCAAGTCAGATTATACACGTATGTATTTGTGTTCATTTATATGCGTGTACACCGGATACGTTGGGGTGCTTCCTTCCCTATGACGCCGCCGTAGGCGTGTGTACCACATATCAAACAGGGAGCGTTCTGAAAGCAAGAGAAACAGATCCTGCATGCTGTCCAAAACGAAGCCTACGTGCTCAAAAGTCTACAATTCGGTCGTGGATCCACTACGAGTGTTCCCTGGTGCAGTGTAACGGGGCATGTCGCCTCAGCGTGGGCTATCGAGTCCCAGTGGCTCTACATTCAGTCTGAGCTTAATGAAGTAATGTTCACCGGCCCTTCTAGCTCTCCGATCTGTGCGTTTATTTACGTAGAGTGTGTGTACATATAGTTAGGGCTTTTTAGTAATGCAACAGAGAGGAGGACATCGGCACTATTGTGAATTACCCTGGCGGAGGACCGTCAGACCTCTAGTCTCGACCACCGATCCCTTAATATTTTGACGAAGTACATTTAAATGTGTGCATGATTAGCTGAGCAAGCGAAGATGGCGCATATTGGTATGTGCGTGTATGTGTATCTACGTATATACGTCTGTGCCTTGCTAGGAGGGAGCGTACACTAGTTACATATATTCATACTTTTTATGCCGCCGACACCATGAGAGAAAGAGCGAAGACCAAGCGTTTTGTTGCGCATACTGATACCTTTCATGGGTAGAGCTTATTGATATACGTAATGACGGTGCATGCTGTGAACCTTGTAAGAAACCTTGCCACATCTTCGCGAGTTCACCCAGCGGGATCTCGAAATATACGTTTTGCGGTGGAGATCCTTGTGACCCTTCATAGTTGGCGAAAAAAACAGTTTCCTTGACTGTTCCTCCTTGTCCCATTTTAACACCACGTGGCTACGCTAGTGGCGCAGTTCTGTCTTTTTTCAAGTACCGTGGGGAGCGGCGCGGAACTTTCAAAAAGGCAGAGCAGAAGGCAACTACTTGTCAAACTTTCACCAGCTGCATTCAGAGGAAAGTTTCTGCTGATGACATTTTTTATATCCTGAGTAATCTTGAGAGAGTTGGTGTCCTGCACCTTCACCCGCTGGTACGCTTTGCGGAGACACAGGCTGCGCACAAGTCCCTCGGTAAACGCCAGAAGATGTTTGCCCGTGTCCTCTTCAATGCATATCCGATAATGTAAATCCTCAGGCGCCCAGCGCTCGTGCACGGATTACACTGGACACCCGTATAAAGCCCCTTCAGGAAAGTCCTCAATGCCAGCATACGTACCTGTACGCTTTTACTCGTCAGCGCAGACCTGTACTACAGATTACTACAGGCATGTATTGCTCGTGCAAACCAAAACCGCTGCGCATCAGTGCGCTAGCGGGGGCAGCGTACCGCACGAGAGTGTGATGAGACAATTTGTTCCGCCTCAATGTCAATCCCTGAACTACGCGTGTTCTCGTGCCGAAGCGCGCGAGCGATACCGTGCAGAGCACTAAAAGCCCTCCCAGCGTCAAACGCCTGCTAGTCTCCCCCTTCAGCTCTGCTCCGCCACCAAGCGACCTGCGTTGACATACGCACAGAAATGCTCCACAGCTAGAGTAAAGCGATACGCTCACAGATAGTCGGCTCCCATACAGTAACGCTGTAGAGTGGTGCCCGCCTGGGCACATATGAACGTAGTAGATCTAGGACCGCGTAGGCAGGCAGGCGACGCTCTGTGGCACTAGATGTATGCAAGCATACACTTACGTACGCATGCATTCAGGGGTATGACTGTTTGTGTAGCCACTCATGCAGCAGACTTGGAGCCTGCTCCCAAGCAACTTGAAGGCACATCTGTATACCCTGTCCTTCAAGGTAAACACGTGTTCACAATAGGTGGAGGCGCTACGTCCTATCATCAAAGAAATTAACGTAGTGAGGCAGGACAGACGCTTTTTCTACAGGACCTGGGAACACAATCTGTGCCCATGTGGACCTCGTGCGCGCGCACCGGACACACTGTAGTTCGCAATCGCCAGCATACATACGCACACGCGTGGCTACGTCAGTATGTGTTCCTCACATATATCTTGAAGGTGAACAAAAGGCCCGCTAATAGATGTGCAAACGTCGCGACAAATCACCTCGGTGAGAACTGTTTTGCGCGGCGGACGCTGCCGGTCACACGTACGGACGACTTGCTTCATCTTAGAACGCTCGTGCAGGGTGGTAGGGCAGGCTGCAGAAGGAAGATTGCAAGCACGGGTAGCCGAAGCACCTGCCCTTTTCCGCTCCTTATGTCTGTATCTCTGGACCCGAAGCTGGCACACTGCTCTCGCCAGTCCACAATGTGGTTCTGAGGGACGAGACAGCAGCTGCCTTCTTCCGCTGCTGCTGATGCAGTGTGGTGGTAATGCGCGCGTACACGGAGATGCAGGCGTCAAGAAACACATGTGTCAGGGCCGTTACGTGAGCGAAATTCTCGTGGTGGCCATTTGCGTGAGTTTGGTCTCCGCACTGTAGTTGGCCTCGCCGCCTACCTCTCTAACTACGTCTCACATGGCCCTTACGCCACCTGCACTCCCACGTACAGCATAGCTTATATGCGCGCTTCCTGCGCTTTACCTGTTCTAAGCTTCTAGACTAGCCGCAGTCATTCACTTTGTGCGTCAACAACTTTAATTCTCGTGTACGCAATCCCGCGCTGACATGGGTTCCCGACACGTGCTCGACTCCTCCTCTTCGGTGTTCGACTTACCCTCAAAATTGTTCATAAGTTCGCCCTTAGATATTAGTCAATATACGTGTCCCAACGTACATATGTACATATATACATGTACGTGTACGTATGTAGTATAGCTGTCTAAGGTTGCGTGCAAACCAACTTGAGAAAATGTGCCACCCTTCCACGCGTGTGGGTGCTCCCGTCCTGCTAATATGTGTGTTTTTTTTCCATGCAGTTTTCCAGCACAAGATTTTACTTTGTCAGCACCAGTCAATACGCGTGTTAGCTCACACGCAAGTATTGTTACCCAGCACCTATATACGCTTGCCTGACCCTTATTTGCAGAGCTTACCTTCGTGTACAGCTGCGTGACCATTTTTCAGGAAAAAGCTACGTCCAAAGACTGTTGCGGTCCTTCTCCACTTGCACCGGTGAGTTTCGGTGATTCGATTGCACAGATGCAAGCTTTTTCTGGCGGTTTAAGATTCCTGCTAACACACTGCTCAGAAAATATACCTGCTGGTAGATCTGCTTGTACATTGTCGGTGCATATGTCCACCCGTGTAGCCTGGCACTTGTGCGCGTCCTTTCTGCAGGTATAAACGGCTGATGTATGGGAAGTTGGGTATAAGAGGCATCCCGTGATCGAGATTGTGCATTTCCTAGTATCCCTCACTTGAGAGATGCATCCGTTGCTCTGAAGCTGCTCAAGAAGCAGACAGAAAAGGCGTGATTGGGAGTCGGATCCGAATGGCGCCAAAATGGAGGCAAACATTCTGCAGGTGCTCCCTCGACAATGCGTATGCAGAAACTCTGCAGTACTTGATTGATAATTATGTTTTCAAACTTTCATTTGTGAGCAACTGCCGGTTCTAGCAGTAGCGATACAACGGATACGTTTGTCTCCATGTGCGTGAGCCCATATATTAGATGATGGTGCTATCCCATCCGCATGGCGGTCCGAGAGGTCTCGCAAAAATTCCTTGAAGTGTTCACGGCGACAACAGAATGTCACCGGTGCTTTTGACAGCACGTCCCCAAAAAATTGTAGTCTTGCCGGCGCCTGGAATTGCGAGCGTAAACACGTTCTGCATATCCTTTCCCTTCACTCTGTGGTCCGTTTTTGTGACTACCAGCGTGTCTTGCCAAACTAGCAGGTTGTTCGGTCCGTGGTGAGCCTTCTTGTGACTTCATGTGCAGCGTGTTTCGATAATTGTCGGCTTGCTCAGGAAAAATATCCGTGCTAGCACGGCTGATCAAGTGACTGCTGGTGATGACAAGTTGCTACACGGACATGCGTTGCTCCTGATAGATCTCCTTTTGTCACTTTTACCTCTGTACTTCTTCTCTTGGTCTCACGAAAGTTTTCCGGTGGTGCGAGGTCTCGTGGCCGTCCAAACTGCATTGCTACGTCCGCTTCACTGTGTAGCACCGTAATGCCACCGTCAACCAATGACTCGTACAAACGAGGTGAATAAACGAATGTGGCTTGCTAGTGCCCTACCACACCAGTGCGCTCCTTCATCTGTCAAGCAAGAGCCATGATAACCAGCAGCGTCGGCATGAGTCGTAGTGCGTCTACTCGAAGTCTTGATAGCGTCTAGCAGTGTTCGTAAGGGCGTCTACGGTCACTGTCTGGTGGTAAAGAAACGGTAAATATATCTGGCCATAAGCAGTTGGTTGGTATCGAGTGCTAGTATTCAGTTCTATTGATACTCCGTGCTTCCAAGACACTGCCTTAGAAGCCTGATGCATTTTGGCCACACAGCTCCCTTATAGAGCCTTTGCAACCGCATTTTCCAGTGCGTCATGGCTCGCCACACGTTGACCTAAGGAGATCTGAAGCAGAGAGACCGGCGCGCGAAAGCTTCCACGGAATTAGTAAACAGCCCTTTCTCCGTGACCGTTTACTATTGACTATAATCCGATAAGAATCATGTGAGCAGGCTGTCTGATCGCTCTTCAGCAAAGTGCAACATTTTTTCGAATAGATTGCTGCAACACACAAACCTGCCATCAGGGTGTCGCCTACCATTCATTTTCAAGTGCTACTCCTCATTCACTTCGTCCCCGTGTGGTTTATATGGCGACAAGGATGCACTTGAGAGCTAGAGGCGCACGCGAACATGCAGAGGGGGATCGGCAGCAAGGACACCGGACACTCCCAGTGCATGTGTGCAGATGCGTAAGTTTATACTGTACAAAAGAGCGAGTACCACGTACCCGTACGTCCACAACGCGAAGACAGGCGCACTTACTAAAGAAAACGTTGCAGCAGGCATAATGTCGACATAGATGCAGGACCTGGCCGAATACGCAATTTCGATTCATGCTAGTCTCGCACTCGCAGATATCTGAAGCCTCACGTGTGTACAAGTCCTTGCATGCACATATCATGAGAGACCGCATGATTACGAGAGTCTGCTGTTCAGGTGTTGGAGGTCATTCTGGCGGCACAGGCAAGCATTTGTACTCGGAAACCTCTGCAAGTCAAATACGCGTATATGCACATGCGCGTGTGTCTGCAGATGTGCGTGGGATGCTTCTGAGCAGACAACTCCTCAGAAGTCCTTTACACGTGTCTGTAAGAAGCATGCCATGCAGACTACTGCCGCCCGAACTGCGACTGAGTCTTCCGTATACACAAGCACCTGCTGAAAGGTCTTGTATGCAGCTCTGCACGTGTAGACTGCTGCTTACAGGCGTGCCTCTGCAAGTGTAGCTATTTTGGGGTGTTCCTGTTGTATGTCATTTTCTCGTCTTTCAAGCTTCCTTCTGTGAGACTTGTCTTCTTCAGCGATACAGGAACAGCTTGCTGAAGGCTATCTGCGCATGAGAATGCCTCAGTCAATTGCTTCGTGTTAACACCCTAAGCGTACTGCTGGCACTAAATGAACACATTCGTTGCTGCTCTTGCAGCAGTTTGTGCTACGTTCTTGCAGTTTACCACCCCTACTGCGCTTCAGCCCCCTGCCTCAACTCTCCTCTTGATCTTTGGAAATTGCACGTGCTGGGAGGTTTCCTACCCTTTCCTTCAAGAGTGTCTAATGCATCACTCTGGTGGTCGTGGTGGGGCTGTACACATGGTACCCCTCTTTCTACGGTGAGACTCTTCCCCCTGTGTTGTTTGGCCACGAGTGTGTCGCAGCACTTCTGGTCTATGTCTCTTCGTTTATTTCCCTCATGTTTGTGTGTTCCCTCTGTGTTTCCCTTTCTCTGTCCTCTATCTTCGTCGACAGCGCTTTTATTCTAGATCGATTGCTGTTGTTGGTACCACGCTTGTCACGTCCCTTCAGATGAACCTCCCGTTGTTTGCACTGCCAGTGCTGCTGCTGCTCGAACAGAATGTTACACTCGTCAATCCTCTTATGATAGGGTCACAGGGTCACTCTCTTTCTCGCTCATCCTCGTGTGAACATGCCGGTGTTGCACGGCTGCTCGCGTGCTGCTGCTTTCATGATTGCTGCCGCCCACGACGTGCTATCATGGCTTATACTGCGACTACTCCTGCTGCTACTGCAACCCCTTGTTCTTCTTCTACTACCTCTGCTTCTTCTGCTCTTCCTGGACTTATGTGGCTGCAGGTGCTGCAGCTGCGTCTTTTGATATCCCTTATTGATATGTATCAATCTAACATCACGCAAAAAGTCTGCACCTTGTGCAGCAGGTAATGTGAGGCAGTGTTTCTTCCTCCTTATCAATATGTGTGGCAACGACCGCTTCCGTCCCGGCTTTCTCAACAGCAAAATATACCTGAGCAGTGTTCGGCCACGGTATGCCTCTGCAGACACACCAAACGTATGGTGTGTACACAAAGACACCCACACGACTACGACGCGTGACCACTGCCCCACTCATCTCACCGCACGTTACTCGAAGTACAATTGCTCTACAAGAAGCACGCACTACCCGCCTTGTCGCCTGCTTCACGCTGCTGTCAGCGCTTCTGTGACGACGTTGCCTCTTGCGGTATGCTACGCTGCTGCTATCGTGGCTATGTCAAACGGGAACGATTGCACCGGCATTTCTTCTCTTTTCCGCGTCTCTTCTACGAACAGGGCTCCAACTATTCCTTTGTATTTCATAATGCTGTGTGCGTGTGTTTTGTCAAGTTGGAATTACTTCAGCCTCTCCATTGTGCTTTCTTGTATACAAAACGAGAAGCGCTGCTGATTCAGTCACTGCTATCGCTACCGTTGATGATCGAGCCACGTTTCTGCTGCTGAAAATGTACCGAAGAGGAAGGCTCTTGCCTACCAATAGAAACAGTGCTCGCGCCACTGCTGCTCATGGTATCGTTGCTGCTTTCCGTGCTGCTGCTGCGGCCGTCTGTTGCCTAGTGCTGCTGGTAATCGTGTCTTTGCCAGCTGCGTCAATTCTGTCTGCGTTGCTTATGTGTCTGCTAGGCATGGTGCTATTATCGAAAGTGGGACTGCTCTGGCTGGTGCGTTCGTCCTTATCTGCGCTGCTGCTGCTGTTGCTGTTTGTTTGATCAGTGTTACTGCCTTCACCACTGCTGCTTGAGGGCCGCCTTTGTGGAGACTGGCCAAACAAGAAGCCCGTCACGTGATGTAGGACTCCCTCCATAGCAGTGTTGAAGATACCGAGGGCAGCAGCAGCTGGAGACGAGAGAGGAGGTTTTTTTCCTTCGTCCACTTTCGGCTTTTCAGCGACTCCTGTGACACTCTCTTGTTTTTCTTCAGTATCAAAAGGATTGATAGTGACTGGGATGACGAGCATGTCATCAGGCCACGCAAAAGCAGAGCCTTGCTCCTCGTCATCCTCTACAGAATAGACATCCTTCTTGCGGGTGCTCACATTACTTGTCTCCGTTATACTACTTTTCTCTCGTGTTTCTACTCCAGTACTCCCAGTGTTGCTGTTTTCTACATGAAGGTCTGTACGGTCGATGACGCTGTTACTGTTTGTACTATTGATGCTTGCGCTAGTGCTGCTTGTGCTGCTGTCGCTTGCAGGAATGAAATCGCTCTCCATTCGGTCGCTTGTGTCGAAAAAAGGCAGCAGATCATCAATGGCACTGCCTGTGGTGGTGGTACTGCTACGGGAGTACGACTCCTCTGTTCGTAACTGCGCTGCTGCAGCTGCGAGAGCTGCTTGAGCAGCAGATGCCGCCAAAGCTACGAAAGGCCTCTGATGCCACGTCGGAGGCTTCTGTTGATGCTCTTCTCTTTCTCCTTCATCATCGAGAGACAAGCCTTCACCACCACCTTGAAAAGCTAGAGAATTACTGCTACGTCTTCCTCTGCCACGTGGCCGTTGCCGCACACTACTGCTCATAATGGGTAAGCTCTCATTGATAATATCTGCAACCAATTGGGGGAGCAGTAGCAACCGATAGGTGTTCATCCATATATTTGTTCTCTATTTCTGCGATGGTCTCGTTGATAGTCGGAGAAAGGTTCTCTCTGACATTCAAGGGGTCGGAGCGTCCTGCTGATGCCACTGCTGTTGCCAATGCGTCTGAAGCTGCAGCTGCAGCTGCTGCCAGTATAGCCTCTGCCTTGGTAGCTGTTACTGTGCTTCTCTCTGTAGGGAAGATATCAGGAGTTGCTCCTCTCGGTGTCCCTAACGTATGGAGCTGGTGCGATTGTGTAGGTGACACATCATTTGCAGCGGCAGAAGCCGAGCGCATCTTCGTCTCGTCTTCGTTTTCTAACGTGCTGCTGCTGGTGTTACCTGTGTTCCTGTTAATGCGTTTGGTACTGATATTGCTTTCGTAGCTTATAGTGGGTACTATTGACGCTGTCGTGGCTGCGATTGCTTTTGACACTTTCATCATTCTCTTCTTCTCTGCTGGTTCTGCTAGAGGTAGTCCCTCCGCTTAGGCGGCTGTTAGAAGCGAGCTGCTGCTGTTGTTTCTGGCGTGCTGAGCCTAGAGGCCCGCTCTGCTGTTGTAGGTCTTTTGTTTTGTACGTTCTTTGTTGCCCTTGCTCTAGTCCTCCTGATGACGGCAAACGCGTAAGATAAGGTTCTTGTTTTTGATATTCATCATTGATGGTCTCACGACGCTGACTGCCTTTTCCCGATGTTGCAAGCTGCTGATTTCTGCGGTTGCTGTTGTACTCAAGGCGTCCCCAGACACGTCTGTCTCACGCGTACCCGTCTTGTTCTCTGATACTCCTGTATTACATTACTCGGGTGAAGATTAGTAGAAAACGCTGACTTCGGAGACGCTGACGCTGATATGATTTCGTCAGTGACTCCAGCGTACTCGCGTCGCTGCTTGTCTGTGGTACTACCCTGCTGCTGCTGATGTATTAGGTCCTCCACCCTGTTCCGAAAAGAGGAGAGGAAATTCTCGTCTGTCTCTGCAGTCTCGGGCAGCACCAGCCCAGGTGAGTATGGAGACATTACTGCTGCATGCAGCACTGTGAAAGGTGTCAGGGCTGCCGCATCAGACGCAACCGAGAAACGCGCCAGGCTGCTACCAAGGCGTCGGACAGCATGATAGATATGGTCATCTGTGATTACGCCGTCAATGACGTTGCTGTGGTCACGTGCAAAGGTGTTTCTTGGAGAAACGTGGGCGGTGTCGAAAAATACGTCTCTTGTCTTCTTTGTGCTGTCTGGAGTACTTGAAGTGCCTTGTGTCTCGTAATAAGTGTTCCTGCTGCTCCGACTGTCAAAGATTTGGAGAAGATTTTTGACAGACAAGGGAGATGCAAGTAAGCTCTCTGCAGATGGGTGACCAGCGACAGCAGCGTCCGTAGCAGCGGCTGCAGCAGCAGCAATACTAGTTTGGTTTAAGTTTGGAGTTGCACCTGCTGAAGAGCCAATTGCCATAGTGGTCTGCTCATGCATAGAGCGAGTCTCTTTCGTAATGCCTCTTGATGGTAGGAAAGAAGCATATGCAGCTGCGGGTGTCCGCTGGACAGTGAAATACGCAAGCAGAGAAGACAGCAGTAGAACACGCAGGAAGCAAGAAGTGGCAGCACTACCAGGTGCACACTCAACAGCAGCACTAGCGGTCGCTTTGTAGATAGAAGTACGTAGGTTTGCTTTTAGCCGTTGCGGTTGAGCGGCTTCTTCGCCCAATAAAAAACCATGCGGCTGCTTCTCTTTTTTTTGGTCTATAAAGCAGCCGAATTTCTGATGCCTTCTTTCCGAACGCGGCTGCTGCAGTTGAACCTCCTGGAGTCTATGGTGTTGCTCCTTCTGCTGCTGTTGAAATTGCTGTTGCTGTTCACATAGCCTACTATCAATCTGATGCAAGTGCTGCTGCTTTTGTTCAGTGTAGTGTGGTGCGTCGTTTTGTAAGGAACTATACGGCAGCAGTTGCTGCGACGCTTTCAGAGACTTGTGCTTTTGCTTTGACACCTCCTGATGTCGCCGTTGCTGGTGGTGGAGGTCCCCAAAACACCCTTGTTGCTGCTGGAAATGCCTTGTGTCAATGGGCATCACTGCCACCTCTTGCACGAGCTTCTGATACTTGTATAGTCTCTCGTATCCGTTCTTCGAATTGTGCGGTCTCTCTTGCCGCTGCTGACACACTTGTTTTCTCCGCTGTTGCAGCGCCTGGTCGTCATGCTGATCTTCTGCGGTGCATTCCACCGACGTGTCAGTAGCTTCCCCATGTAACGCACATTCACCCTCTCGCTTCATACGAAAGAGCGAAAAATAGTGCGACAAGGAAGAGAAAGAAAGGCAAGAAGAGAAGAACGAAGAGAAGAAAGCAGAACTACGAGAGTAGTAACCGGTAAACAGTGCACCGGGAAAAAGCGTAGAGAACGCTGGCGCGTTTAGCGAGAACAAATGCAACAGAGGACTTGTTTCACTCCAATGTCGCAAAAGAAAGCGCAACAGCGGTGGCGGGAGTAATGGCAGCAGCACTACAATCGGCACATCGTGCTGCTGCCGTTGTCGCCGCCGTTTGAAGATTGAGTAGGAGAAAATCATCTTCTTCACGCTACAAACGGCAGTGTCTCCAGATTGAATGTTCTGCTCCACGGTGCCGGTATTCGAAGCACACAACTATTCCCCAGAAGCCATTCTGCGCCCGCACGTCTCTGGCCTCTGCTTTGAACAGACAATTGAAGGTATTAGTTGGGGCAATCGTACAACATGCCGTGTACGTAGTACTATATACCCACTCACATTTTTGTTTAGGCTGACCCACTAGTCCACGTTTTGCACAAGTTGCTATTCATGCGTCGTGACGGCATGAATAGATTTGTCTCCAGACTCCACAAAGGACACATACGTTAGCTTTTCACTCAATGAGACCAAACAGTTACTGCGTTCGTGTCCCACCTTTCATACCATGTGCGTCTCCAACGTACACATGTGTGCCAATCGAGCGCTCCCACAATTTTCACTCAACGGACTTGCACGCAAAGCACATCAAAGACAGAAGGAACTCAGTTCTGCCGAAAGGCAGGTAGATGAAAAAGCCGATATGGACTAACTAGCATGTACTTTTCTTTGTTTTCACGTTCAGACACCGTCAGGCCCCTGCATGAAAGAGATGCAACACCCGTTGTGTCACTCAATCCGCGCCTGCCTCGGTCCGGCAGACGGTGCTACTGGTCAGCAAGCAAAAAAAGTACAGGTCCACCGTTCACACGGAAAAAAAGAGACAAACATCCTTATTACACTACTTCATAGTAATCGCAAGATTCTTTTTACAAGTTTAGAACAAAGAGATGGGTATAAGCGCGTCATCGCTTCAAATCCAAAGTTGCGCAGCTGGCAATCGCTACTTTTTCAGCCTTTTCGGCGGACACTGTGCATTCTCATCTGTATATACTCATGATTGAGCCAAGGCAGGACGACGCATATAGAGGCGGCCCTTAAATCTCTTCGAAAGAGAGCGCCTACATGCGGGTATGTCTCTAGCCGCACACGAACGACGTATAGGTTCCGAGTGGACGGGCGCTTCCTAGGGAGACATTTACATCTCAACATGGCACCATCAACTCACTTCCCTTTCTACAGCTTGCGAGATGCCTACTGTTCACCATAGTAGCCGTCACACAGATAAAAGTAGAGTGAAACTAGGAAGGGGCACGCGACGAGCGGATAACACAGAAGACGTTCGACAAGAAGTGAACACCACCTACGCGTTACATCCGATTTTTCTGCAGCCGGTACAGAACGAAATACTACGTGAGAAAGGGTGGTGTCACGTATCTGCGCAAATAATTGCGTGAGTGGATGTTTGTACGCGCACGACAAACAATTCACTTGGCACAGCCATGTCTCGCAGAAAGAAGCAGCGTGAGAATTGGACGCGCTTAATTTACTGTGGCCCGTGAGGAAAGGGACATGTGTTGCACCACAGGCGAAAGATAGCCGTCATTTGCCACCTATTAGCGTTTACCCTCTGTTTTCATTCTGCTTCAATTGTGCGTGCTTGACACAGTCCACGAGTTGGCATCCAGTGTATCTGTTACATGCGTGGCTGACCAACTGCTGCGGCCACGTCTCTCAGTCCGCTTCATCCGAAGAACAGGTTGTACGAAACGACGAGGTACTCCAATAGGAAAAAGTCACATTCGGTGTATCCGTCCGTATACTGATTAGCCTGTACTACTGCAGGCTCCAGTTGACATACACGCATTTGCACTCCTATGTTCACACGAAGAGCTGTGGAAAAGGATCTTCATTTGTGATATATACGTATGTGCATATATGCGTATACACGTAAGTAAGCGTCGTGAGCGCATTGCTGTGGTAGCTTCAGGTTCGCGCCTACCCTTCAAGAAGGCACGTGCACGCTAAGTCTCTCCCTAATATAGTGCAAAGATGCTTTTACTACGGGTGCACGTACATCCATACCTGCACTCTCTGATCTCGAGCTTTACTCTCCTAGGAAAGTGTCACTCCTTTTTCATCGGCTGGACGAATAACTAGGAGGTCTCTACAGTGTAGCGCAGTCCTCGGTACGCATCGCACCTTTGATTCTGCACGCATTCACAGCTAGTAAAAAACCCATAGTCTTATCAGGTCACTCTAGCTGGGTTTTGGGACCTACCAGCTGCATGGGATGTTAGTGTCATGTGCGCCTGCGGAAATCAAGTACCATTAAAGTCCACCATTCACCTATTATATACCTGAGTGCCGTCCGCGAATACAGCTACACACCGGTACCAAGCGTCGACCACGAGGTGAAAGGCTACATGTGGGTTGGCTCATGGGTATATCTTCGTGTAGCAACACAGTGCGTATGCATTCAGTGACCTACGGGATCCCTGTACGAGTCAAAGGCCGCACGAGAGGTGTATGTAGAGATTGACCTGCCTTTATACAGCGCCTACGGTGCATTCGTCGTTTTGCAGACCTTCATCTACACATGTGGGGACATACACACACACGTCTTTATGTGCCTATGGTGTTACTGGCAAAAGTACATACCTTTGAGTATATAGCCTGTAAGCCTCTTCTATTCCTCCTCAAAGAAGGAATAAAACCTTTCCATGCTGTAGTGGGAGAAGCCGTCCTCTTTGTTGACGTGTTGTGTGCTTGCGGACAATGATTTTCGGAAAACGTCAGGGAGAAGGACGCACGCTCACGCACAACTCAAACCTGTATGAAACTAGACAACTTTGCGGCAGCCGGAAGACTTGGACAGCTATATATTTCGTTGATAAGGGTGAGTCCGCTTCCATAATTCCTTGAATTGAACTAAAGTAAGTGCATCGCGTGGTGTGGAGGCTCCTTGATAGGCGAGTCCTAGTGCTCCTTCAGAAAAAGAATCGGGACCACCTCTAATCAACCTCGTCTCCCTGCGAAGAAAAATTCAGAACTGTAGTCTACTAAGTAGATCAAGCCTTCTTCCAAGGACGAAAACCCGAAAATCTCTAATTATTCAGCACACATCGTTTAAGGGGCTTCCCACGCGGGAGAATGCGAGCGTTTCGAGAGTCGAGCTGTGCTTTTGACCGACAGTTTGGAAACATTTCCATGTTTTCGGTCGCTCTTGTCTCCGATTTGTCTAGGTTGTAAACATTTTCGAACTTTGTTTCCTGTGTTACACCACCAACCTTTCACAACCTTTCTGGATAGGGGTCGAAACCAGTATATCGCCTCTCCGGGGCATGATGGCTTACGAAAACGACACTGCTATCTGTGCGTAGGGCAAGCAGGAGGTGAATGACTACCGGTTGCGCACCTGGAAACTGAGAAACATCGGTAGATTGCTAGCTGAAGAGATCTGCTCAGGAAGGGATAGGAACGAACGATTAACGGGACGACTTCTCTCCCATATGAACGGATACACGGAGCGCGTACAATACACGTTCTTTGTAGGCGCTCCTGCGTTGCCTTGTTGAGTAAGATCACAACTTTTGAGCGAGATTGTTCATCGAAAGGACTCTCTATACGTCTGGTCGCTGTAGTCAGAGAAACTGTTATTTCTCCCGTTAATACTCGTGAACTTTTACGTATGTATATATGTCCGTAATAAACATATACTCATATATTGACACACATGTTTTCGTATGCATATGCTTGCACCCAGATAAGCCGACACACATTCCAATTAAAGCAGGCATGTGCGCGTGTCTCGCCTGGACGCACAGCGGTGCAGGCGCACCGACGAGTACATGTATGATATGTAGGAAGGTTCCATGGTGCATACATGCACCATGTAGATGCATACAGACTATACTCACACACACATAGACACAGCTATGGACTACGGCACATCCGTTTCCATCCAGGCAATCTCGCTTCCCTGTGTTAGCATATTTCTGAGAAGAGGGTGCCCATGTTATCACCAATACGTGGCATCTCGTGAAAGACGCTAAGGAAAGCCGACATTCTTCATCACATCTGAGTGGTAACTCCTAAACTGTACACCACACACTGAAGTCTGGTAGCCCCAGGTAGCACTAGTTTTTTGTGAAGCTGTCACCCTCTTGGAAACAAATTGAGGTCTTCAGCTGCTAAACTGCGCGGGGTTGCGTGTGCGTGCAGCGCTTGAATACAAGGCACCCATCCATCTCAAGCAGAGACGAGGGAAGGTTTCAGTTACAGCGCGAGTACCCACAGAGCCGGAAGAATCTACAAAACAAGCAGTGGGGTCTAACGGTGGCTAGACAAGTCGCACTGATTTTGGTAGTTGCGTGCCCGCTGTAGTACGCCCGCTTGCTGTACGGTCTCACTTGAGCCGAAGTTGTCACAACTAGTAGAGTCAGAACGTGAGGCGAGGCGCCTACTCTCAGATCTGTAGGAACAACGTAGGCGTCGAAGTGCGCGTGACTGGCAACAGCTGCTGTCCGGAGCAGCTGTAGAAGCGGGGAGCCTGCAAGAACGTGGGAGGGTCCCTGAGTTTTGACCGTAACTATAGTAAACGACATGATACCGCTTGCAGCAGTAGCGTGCGCATCACGGCGATACGTGTCTGATGGCACTTGTGGTAGTAGTAGGAGGGGTTGTAACAGTAGTTAGCGTATGTGCGAGCACAGGGATCTGGTGACATGGAGTTTGCTGCCAGTTCGTGATCCCAACGGCACTTGAACCTCCGTCGCACCACTTGAATTTCTGTCACACGAAAAGTAAGTTCCTGATTGGCGAACAGGGCAGGCCGGCGTAGGTGACAGCATGTTTTCTAGTATCAACCGCTCCTGTGTCCCGTGGCGCAGCAAAAGCTGTCGAGTTGGCGTTACAGGGGAACTTATCTAAGTGTTACGAGATGGGTTTCGAGGCCGTTGACTACAGTGGCTAGAGAAGGGCTCACACGCAGCATCAGGGAGACGTACAATCTCAAGATCTTATCAGAATGGTGCCTTGTGTTGAAACGAGGTATCCTGTGTTGCACGAACACTGGAAGCAGCCATACATGCGGTGTAGGAAAAGCTCAGCAAGCAAGGGCAGGTCTCGTAGTGTCTGGATTTGTGCACCTGGCTGGAAATCCTGAGTAAAAAGGAGTGTTTAGGTACGAAGCGTGAATTTCCCAAATACATCAACTAGTTACCTGATTGTTGCAAGTGCGCACCTTCTTGAAGCAGCAGAACAGTCAAAACGAACACGCCCAGCGTGAGACGACACAAGGTGAGTATTAGAGTAAGGTCCGAGACCGACAGTGATGATACGAGGACGATCGGCGGACTGACTCCGAAGACATCTGCGATCAGGACGTAGTTCACCAGATCTGCCCCCGAAGACCGTCGTTAGCGATAAAATGTTCAACACTATAATCAGCAAGGTGTCTTTGCAGGCTAGAGAGACGATGGAAACAAATGGAAGAACGATGCAAACAAATATAGTACTAGACGAAAAATATGCAATTGTAGCAGAAGCAACCGAGAGGGGCGTCACCGAAATTAGGTACGACTCATGATGACTATTCGACAATTGTCGAAGCACACTGCGAGTACCCGGTCAACATTTCTTAGAAGAGGATTAGTGGAACGTAGAGTTCTAGCGAGTAGACAATTGGTGACCAGCATAAAGCCGCGTGTGCGCGCCAGCAAGCGCAGACTGAATCCAGCACTCAGAAAGGAGTAAATACGTGTGAACCTACGTACGTGGAAGTAGCCGAGCACTGTCGTTTCAGGTAGTACAGAGCTCTTTTGCGTGCCGTATAAGTGTGCAGACGGATACAAGTAGAGGCTTTCGCTCCACAAAGTCAACATACGCAACTCCAACACGGCGGCGTGCTGCACACCGCTGTCCCAGTGTGGGTGTGTGGGTGCGTGCGCTCCTATGTGAACACCCGTGGTCATACGCAACATCCCCTGTGTCAACGCACAAGTCA
>NW_026698019.1:0-34301 GCF_030435755.1 Ochotona princeps
TGCTGAAGTTGCCTGTCAATGTGGAGTTGGTGGCATGTGAAACCCGCATGTGGAGCATTCGTTTGTGTGGGATGCTCTACCAGGTTCATCCCTAGATAATGCACTCAAAGGGCACTAAGCATAGAGTGTGAAAACTGAGTTTCCTTGAGAGCTGCTTGGAAGCCTGATGGTGTGTGAAGTTAGTGAGCCAAATGGAGTTGTTCTCCCACAAGAACCACTCGGCTGATCCTTCTTCAATATGCCCTTCACCAACATGCAGTGTTTCCTTGATTGAATTAGCTCTCACACCAATATTTGCGTCTAGAGCCTTTGCATTGAGGGCTATCTGAAAACGGCTGTGGCTCTGAAGTTGCCTTGAATGTGGAGTTGGTGGCATGTGAAACCCGCATGTGGAGCATTCGTTTGTGTGGGATGCTCTACCAGGTTCATTCCTAGATAATGCACTCAAAGGGCACTAATCCTAGAGTGTGAAAACTGAGTTTCCTTGAGAGCTGCTTGGAAGCCTGATGGTGTGTGAAGTTAGTGAGCCAAATGGAGTTGTTCTCCCACAAGAACCACTCGGCTGATCCTTCTTCAATATGCCCTTCACCAACATGCAGTGTTTCCTTGATTGAATTAGCTCTCACACCAATATTTGCGTCTAGAGCCTTTGCATTGAGGGCTATCTGAAAACGGCTGTGGCTCTGAAGTTGCCTGAGAATGTGGAGTTGGTGGCATGTGAAACCCGCATGTGGAGCATTCGTTTGTGTGGGATGCTCTACCAGGTTCATTCCTAGATAATGCACTCAAAGGGCACTAAGCATAGAGTGTGAAAACTGAGTTTCCTTGAGAGCTGCTTGGAAGCCTGATGGTGTGTGAAGTTAGTGAGCCAAATGGAGTTGTTCTCCCACAAGAACCACTCGGCTGATCCTTCTTCAATATGCCCTTCACCAACATGCAGTGTTTCCTTGATTGAATTAGCTCTCACACCAATATTTGCGTCTAGAGCCTTTGCATTGAGGGCTATCTGAAAACGGCTGTGGCGCTGAAGTTGCCTGAGAATGTGGAGTTGGTGGCATGTGAAACCCGCATGTGGAGCATTCGTTTGTGTGGGATGCTCTACCAGGTTCATTCCTAGATAATGCACTCAAAGGGCACTAAGCATAGAGTGTGAAAACTGAGTTTCCTTGAGAGCTGCTTGGAAGCCTGATGGTGTGTGAAGTTAGTGAGCCAAATGGAGTTGTTCTCCCACAAGAACCACTCGGCTGATCCTTCTTCAATATGCCCTTCACCAACATGCAGTGTTTCCTTGATTGAATTAGCTCTCACACCAATATTTGCGTCTAGAGCCTTTGCATTGAGGGCTATCTGAAAACGGCTGTGGCTCTGAAGTTGCCTTGAATGTGGAGTTGGTGGCATGTGAAACCCGCATGTGGAGCATTCGTTTGTGTGGGATGCTCTACCAGGTTCATTCCTAGATAATGCACTCAAAGGGCACTAAGCATAGAGTGTGAAAACTGAGTTTCCTTGAGAGCTGCTTGGAAGCCTGATGGTGTGTGAAGTTAGTGAGCCAAATGGAGTTGTTCTCCCACAAGAACACTCGGCTGATCCTTCTTCAATATGCCCTTCACCAACATGCAGTGTTTCCTTGATTGAATTAGCTCTCACACCAATATTTGCGTCTAGAGCCTTTGCATTGAGGGCTATCTGAAAACGGCTGTGGCTCTGAAGTTGCCTGAGAATGTGGAGTTGGTGGCATGTGAAACCCGCATGTGGAGCATTCGTTTGTGTGGGATGCTCTACCAGGTTCATTCCTAGATAATGCACTCAAAGGGCACTAAGCATAGAGTGTGAAAACTGAGTTTCCTTGAGAGCTGCTTGGAAGCCTGATGGTGTGTGAAGTTAGTGAGCCAAATGGAGTTGTTCTCCCACAAGAACCACTCGGCTGATCCTTCTTCAATATGCCCTTCACCAACATGCAGTGTTTCCTTGATTGAATTAGCTCTCACACCAATATTTGCGTCTAGAGCCTTTGCATTGAGGGCTATCTGAAAACGGCTGTGGCGCTGAAGTTGCCTGAGAATGTGGAGTTGGTGGCATGTGAAACCCGCATGTGGAGCATTCGTTTGTGTGGGATGCTCTACCAGGTTCATTCCTAGATAATGCACTCAAAGGGCACTAAGCATAGAGTGTGAAAACTGAGTTTCCTTGAGAGCTGCTGGGAAGCCTGATGGTGTGTGAAGTTAGTGAGCCAAATGGAGTTGTTCTCCCACAAGAACCACTCGGCTGATCCTTCTTCAATATGCCCTTCACCAACATGCAGTGTTTCCTTGATTGAATTAGCTCTCACACCAATATTTGCGTCTAGAGCCTTTGCATTGAGGGCTATCTGAAAACGGCTGTGGCGCTGAAGTTGCCTGAGAATGTGGAGTTGGTGGCATGTGAAACCCGCATGTGGAGCATTCGTTCTGTGGATGCTCTACCAGGTTCATTCCTAGATAATGCACTCAAAGGGCACTAAGCATAGAGTGTGAAAACTGAGTTTCCTTGAGAGCTGCTTGGAAGCCTGATGGTGTGTGAAGTTAGTGAGCCAAATGGAGTTGTTCTCCCACAAGAACCACTCGGCTGATCCTTCTTCAATATGCCCTTCACCAACATGCAGTGTTTCCTTGATTGAATTAGCTCTCACACCAATATTTGCGTCTAGAGCCTTTGCATTGAGGGCTATCTGAAAACGGCTGTGGCGCTGAAGTTGCCTGAGAATGTGGAGTTGGTGGCATGTGAAACCCGCATGTGGAGCATTCGTTTGTGTGGGATGCTCTACCAGGTTCATTCCTAGATAATGCACTCAAAGGGCACTAAGCATAGAGTGTGAAAACTGAGTTTCCTTGAGAGCTGCTTGGAAGCCTGATGGTGTGTGAAGTTAGTGAGCCAAATGGAGTTGTTCTCCCACAAGAACCACTCGGCTGATCCTTCTTCAATATGCCCTTCACCAACATGCAGTGTTTTCTTGATTGAATTAGCTCTCACACCAATATTTGTGATTAGAGCCTTTGCGTTGAGGGCTATCTGAAAACGGCTGTGGCTCTGAAGTTGCCTGAGAATGTGGAGTTGGTGGCATGTGAAACCCGCATGTGGAGCATTCGTTTGTGTGGATGCTCTACCAGGTTCATTCCTAGATAATGCACTCAAAGGGCACTAAGCCTAGAGTGTGAAAAGTGAGTTTCCTTGAGAGCTGCTTGGAAGCCTGATGGTGTGTGAAGTTAGTGAGCCAAATGGAGTTGTTCTCCCACAAGAACCACTCGGCTGATCCTTCTTCAATATGCCCTTCACCAACATGCAGTGTTTCCTTGATTGAATTAGCTCTCACACCAATATTTGCGTCTAGAGCCTTTGCATTGAGGGCTATCTGAAAACGGCTGTGGCGCTGAAGTTGCCTGTGAATGTGGAGTTGGTGGCATGTGAAACCTGCATGTGGAGCATTCGTTTGTGTGGGATGCTCTACCAGGTTCATTCCTAGATAATGCACTCAAAGGGAACTAAGCATAGAGTGTGAAAACTGAGTTTCCTTGAGAGCTGCTTGGAAGCCTGATGGTGTGTGAAGTTAGTGAGCCAAATGGAGTTGTTCTCCCACAAGAACCACTCGGCTGATCCTTCTTCAATATGCCCTTCACCAACATGCAGTGTTTCCTTGATTGAATTAGCTCTCACACCAATATTTGCGTCTAGAGCCTTTGCATTGAGGGCTATCTGAAAATGGCTGTGGCGCTTAAGTTGCCTGTGAATGTGGAGTTGGTGGCATGTGAAACCCGCATGTGGAGCATTCGTTTGTGTGGGATGCTCTACCAGGTTCATTCCTAGATAATGCACTCAAAGGGCACTAAGCATAGAGTGTGAAAACTGAGTTTCCTTGAGAGCTGCTTGGAAGCCTGATGGTGTGTGAAGTTAGTGAGCCAAATGGAGTTGTTCTCCCACAAGAACCACTCGGCTGATCCTTCTTCAATATGCCCTTCACCAACATGCAGTGTTTCCTTGATTGAATTAGCTCTCACACCAATATTTGCGTCTAGAGCCTTTGCATTGAGGGCTATCTGAAAACGGCTGTGGCGCTGAAGTTGCCTGAGAATGTGGAGTTTGTGGCATGTGAAACCCGCATGTGGAGCATTCGTTTCTGTGGGATGCTCTACCAGGTTCATTCCTAGATAATGCACTCAAAGGGCACTAAGCATAGAGTGTGAAAACTGAGTTTCCTTGAGAGCTGCTTGGAAGCCTGATGGTGTGTGAAGTTAGTGAGCCAAATGGAGTTGTTCTCCCACAAGAACCACTCGGCTGATCCTTCTTCAATATGCCCTTCACCAACATGCAGTGTTTCCTTGATTGAATTAGCTCTCACACCAATATTTGCGTCTAGAGCCTTTGCATTGAGGGCTATCTGAAAACGGCTGTGGCGCTTAAGTTGCCTGTGAATGTGGAGTTGGTGGCATGTGAAACCCGCATGTGGAGCATTCGTTTGTGTGGGATGCTCTACCAGGTTCATTCCTAGATAATGCACTCAAAGGGCACTAAGCATAGAGTGTGAAAACTGAGTTTCCTTGAGAGCTGCTTGGAACCTGATGGTGTGTGAAGTTAGTGAGCCAAATGGAGTTGTTCTCCCACAAGAACCACTCGGCTGATCCTTCTTCAATATGCCCTTCACCAACATGCAGTGTTTCCTTGATTGAATTAGCTCTCACACCAATATTTGCATCTAGAGCCTTTGCATTGAGGGCTATCTGAAAGCGGCTGTGGCGCTGAAGTTGCCTGTGAATGTGGAGTTGGTGGCATGTGAAACCCGCATGTGGAGCATTCGTTTGTGTGGGATGCTCTACCAGGTTCATCCCTAGATAATGCACTCAAAGGGCACTAAGCATAGAGTGTGAAAACTGAGTTTCCTTGAGAGCTGCTTGGAAGCCTGATGGTGTGTGAAGTTAGTGAGCCAAATGGAGTTGTTCTCCCACAAGAACCACTCGGCTGATCCTTCTTCAATATGCCCTTCACCAACATGCAGTGTTTCCTTGATTGAATTAGCTCTCACACCAATATTTGCGTTTAGAGCCTTTGCATTGAGGGCTATGTGAAAACGGCTGCGGCGCTGAAGTTGCCTGAGAATGTGGAGTTGGTGGCATGTGAAACCCGCATGTGGAGCATTCGTTTGTGTGGGATGCTCTACCAGGTTCATCCCTAGATAATGCACTCAAAGGGCACTAAGCATAGAGTGTGAAAACTGAGTTTCCTTGAGAGCTGTTTGGAAGCCTGATGGTGTGTGAAGTTAGTGAGCCAAATGGAGTTGTTCTCCCACAAGAACCACTCGGCTGATCCTTCTTCAATATGCCCTTCACCAACATGCAGTGTTTCCTTGATTGAATTAGCTCTCACACCAATATTTGCGTCTAGAGCCTTTGCATTGAGGGCTATCTGAAAACGGCTGTGGCGCTGAAGTTGCCTGTCAATGTGGAGTTGGTGGCATGTGAAACCCGCATGTGGAGCATTCGTTTGTGTGGGATGCTCACCAACCTTCATTTCAGTCCTAGGTACTCAAAAGGCACTAAGCATAGAGTGTGAAAACCGAGTTTCCTTGAGAGCTGCTTGGAAGCCTGATGGTGTGTGAAGTTAGTGAGCCAAATGGAGTTGTTCTCCCACAAGAACCACTCGGCTGATCCTTCTTCAATATGCCCTTCACCAACATGCAGTGTTTCCTTGATTGAATTAGCTCTCACACCAATATTTGCGTCTAGAGCCTTTGCATTGAGGGCTATCTGAAAATGGCTGTGGCGCTGAAGTTGCCTGTGAATGTGGAGTTGGTGGCATGTGAAACCCGCATGTGGAGCATTTGTTCATTTGTTTGTGTTTATGCTCTACCAGGTTCATTCCTAGATAATGCACTCAAAGGGCACTAAGCATAGAGTGTGAAAACTGAGTTTCCTTGAGAGCTGCTTGGAAGCCTGATGGTGTGTGAATTTAGTGAGCCAAATGGAGTTGTTCTCCCACAAGAACCACTCGTCTGATCCTTCTTCAATATGCCCTTCACCAACATGCAGTGTTTCCTTGATTGAATTAGCTCTCACACCAATATTTGCGTCTAGAGCCTTTGCATTGAGGGCTATCTGAAAACGGCTGTGGCGCTGAAGTTGCCTGAGAATGTGGAGTTGGTGGCATGTGAAACCCGCATGTGGGGCATTCGTTTGTGTGGGATGCTCTACCAGGTTCATTCCTAGATAAGGCACTCAAAGGGCACTAAGCCTAGAGTGTGAAAACTGAGTTTCCTTGAGAGCTGCTTGGAAGCCTGATGGTGTGTGAAGTTAGTGAGCCAAATGGAGTTGTTCTCCCACAAGAACCACTCGGCTGATCCTTCTTCAATATGCCCTTCACCAACATGCAGTGTTTCCTTGATTGAATTAGCTCTCACACCAATATTTGCGTCTAGAGCCTTTGCATTGAGGGCTATCTGAAAACGGCTGTGGTGCTGAAGTTGCCTGTGAATGTGGAGTTGGTGGCATGTGAAAGCCGCATGTGGAGCATTCGTTTGTGTGGGATGCTCTACCAGGTTCATTCCTAGATAATGCACTGAAAGGGCACTAAGCATAGAGTGTGAAAACTGAGTTTCCTTGAGAGCTGTTCGGAAGCCTGATGGTGTGTGAAGTTAGTGAGCCAAATGGAGTTGTTCTCCCACAAGAACCACTCGGCTGATCCTTCTTCAATATGCCCTTCACCAACATGCAGTGTTTCCTTGATTGAATTAGCTCTCACACCAATATTTGCGTCTAGAGCCTTTGCATTGAGGGCTATCTGAAAACGGCTGTGGCGCTGAAGTTGCCTGTGAATGTGGAGTTGGTGGCATGTGAAACCCGCATGTGGAGCATTCGTTTGTGTGGGATGCTCACCAAGCTTCATTTCAGTCCTAGGTACTCAAAAGGCACTAAGCATAGAGTGTGAAAACCGAGTTTCCTTGAGAGCTGCTTGGAAGCCTGATGGTGTGTGAAGTTAGTGAGCCAAATGGAGTTGTTCTCCCACAAGAACCACTCGGCTGATCCTTCTTCAATATGCCCTTCACCAACATGCAGTGTTTCCTTGATTGAATTAGCTCTCACACCAATATTTGCGTCTAGAGCCTTTGCATTGAGGGCTATCTGAAAATGGCTGTGGCGCTGAAGTTGCCTGTGAATGTGGAGTTGGTGGCATGTGAAACCCGCATGTGGAGCATTTGTTCATTTGTTTGTGTTTATGCTCTACCATGTTCATTCCTAGATAATGCACTCAAAGGGCACTAAGCATAGAGTGTGAAAACTGAGTTTCCTTGAGAGCTGCTTGGAAGCCTGATGGTGTGTGAAGTTAGTGAGCCAAATGGAGTTGTTCTCCCACAGGAACCACTCGGCTGATCCTTCTTCAATATGCCCTTCACCAACATGCAGTGTTTCCTTGATTGAATTAGCTCTCACACCAATATTTGCATCTAGAGCCTTTGCATTGAGGGCTATCTGAAAGCGGCTGTGGCGCTGAAGTTGCCTGTGAATGTGGAGTTGGTGGCATGTGAAACCCGCATGTGGAGCATTCGTTTGTGTGGGATGCTCTACCAGGTTCATCCCTAGATAATGCACTCAAAGGGCACTAAGCATAGAGTGTGAAAACTGAGTTTCCTTGAGAGCTGCTTGGAAGCCTGATGGTGTGTGAAGTTAGTGAGCCAAATGGAGTTGTTCTCCCACAAGAACCACTCGGCTGATCCTTCTTCAATATGCCCTTCACCAACATGCAGTGTTTCCTTGATTGAATTAGCTCTCACACCAATATTTGCGTCTAGAGCCTTTGCATTGAGGGCTATGTGAAAACGGCTGCGGCGCTGAAGTTGCCTGAGAATGTGGAGTTGGTGGCATGTGAAACCCGCATGTGGAGCATTCGTTTGTGTGGGATGCTCTACCAGGTTCATTCCTAGATAATGCACTCAAAGGGCACTAAGCATAGAGTGTGAAAACTGAGTTTCCTTGAGAGCTGCTTGGAAGCCTGATGGTGTGTGAAGTTAGTGAGCCAAATGGAGTTGTTCTCCCACAAGAACCACTCGGCTGATCCTTCTTCAATATGCCCTTCACCAACATGCAGTGTTTCCTTGATTGAATTAGCTCTCACACCAATATTTGCGTCTAGAGCCTTTGCATTGAGGGCTATCTGAAAACGGCTGTGGCGCTGAAGTTGCCTGAGAATGTGGAGTTGGTGGCATGTGAAACCCGCATGTGGAGCATTCGTTTGTGTGGGATGCTCTACCAGGTTCATCCCTAGATAATGCACTCAAAGGGCACTAAGCATAGAGTGTGAAAACCGAGTTTCCTTGAGAGCTGCTTGGAAGCCTGATGGTGTGTGAAGTTAGTGAGCCAAATGGAGTTGTTCTCCCACAAGAACCACTCGGCTGATCCTTCTTCAATATGCCCTTCACCAACATGCAGTGTTTCCTTGATTGAATTAGCTCTCACACCAATATTTGCGTCTAGAGCCTTTGCATTGAGGGCTATCTGAAAGCGGCTGTGGCGCTGAAGTTGCCTGAGAATGTGGAGTTGGTGGCATGTGAAACCCGCATGTGGAGCATTCGTTTGTGTGGGATGCTCTACCAGGTTCATTCCTAGATAATGCACTCAAAAGGCACTAAGCATAGAGTGTGAAAACTGAGTTTCCTTGAGAGCTGCTTGGAAGCCTGATGGTGTGTGAAGTTAGTGAGCCAAATGCAGTTGTTCTCCCACAAGAACCACTCGGCTGATCCTTCTTCAATATGCCCTTCACCAACATGCAGTGTTTCCTTGATTGAATTAGCTCTCACACCAATATTTGCGTCTAGAGCCTTTGCATTGAGGGCTATCTGAAAACGGCTGTGGCGTTGAAGTTGCCTGTGAATGTGGAGTTGGAGTCATGTGAAACCCGCATGTGGAGCATTCGTTTGTGTGGGATGCTCTACCAGGTTCATTCCTAGATAACGCACTCAAAGGGCACTAAGCATAGAGTGTGAAAACTGAGTTTCCTTGAGAGCTGCTTGGAAGCCTGATGGTGTGTGAAGTTAGTGAGCCAAATGGAGTTGTTCTCCCACAAGAACCACTCGGCTGATCCTTCTTCAATATGCCCTTCACCAACATGCAGTGTTTCCTTGATTGAATTAGCTCTCACAAAAATATTTGCATCTAGAGCCTTTGCATTGAGGGCTATCTGAAAACGGCTGTGGTGCTGAAGTTGCCTGTGAATGTGGAGTTGGTGGCATGTGAAACCCGCATGTGGAGCATTCGTTTGTGTGGGATGCTCACCAACGTTCATTTGTGTCCTAGGTACTCAAAAGGCACTAAGCATAGAGTGTGAAAACCGAGTTTCCTTGAGAGCTGCTTGGAAGCCTGATGGTGTGTGAAGTTAGTGAGCCAAATGGAGTTGTTCTCCCACAAGAACCACTCGGCTGATCCTTCTTCAATATGCCCTTCACCAACATGCAGTGTTTCCTTGATTGAATTAGCTCTCACACCAATATTTGCGTCTAGAGCCTTTGCATTGAGGGCTATCTGAAAACGGCTGTGGCGCTGAAGTTGCCTGTGAATGTGGAGTTGGTGGCATGTGAAACCCGCATGTGGGGCATTCGTTTGTGTGGGATGCTCTACCAGGTTCATTCCTAGATAAGGCACTCAAAGGGCACTAAGCCTAGAGTGTGAAAACTGAGTTTCCTTGAGAGCTGCTTGGAAGCCTGATGGTGTGTGAAGTTAGTGAGCCAAATGGAGTTGTTCTCCCACAAGAACCACTCGGCTGATCCTTCTTCAATATGCCCTTCACCAACATGCAGTGTTTCCTTGATTGAATTAGCTCTCACACCAATATTTGCGTCTAGAGCCTTTGCATTGAGGGCTATCTGAAAACGGCTGTGGTGCTGAAGTTGCCTGTGAATGTGGAGTTGGTGGCATGTGAAAGCCGCATGTGGAGCATTCGTTTGTGTGGGATGCTCTACCAGGTTCATTCCTAGATAATGCACTCAAAGGGCACTAAGCATAGAGTGTGAAAACTGAGTTTCCTTGAGAGCTGTTTGGAAGCCTGATGGTGTGTGAAGTTAGTGAGCCAAATGGAGTTGTTCTCCCACAAGAACCACTCGGCTGATCCTTCTTCAATATGCCCTTCACCAACATGCAGTGTTTCCTTGATTGAATTAGCTCTCACACCAATATTTGCGTCTAGAGCCTTTGCATTGAGGGCTATCTGAAAACGGCTGCGGCGCTGAAGTTGCCTGTGAATGTGGAGTTGGTGGCATGTGAAACCCGCATGTGGAGCATTCGTTTGTGTGGGATGCTCACCAACCTTCATTTCAGTCCTAGGTACTCAAAAGGCACTAAGCATAGAGTGTGAAAACCGAGTTTCCTTGAGAGCTGCTTGGAAGCCTGATGGTGTGTGAAGTTAGTGAGCCAAATGGAGTTGTTCTCCCATAAGAACCACTCGGCTGATCCTTCTTCAATATGCCCTTCACCAACATGCAGTGTTTCCTTGATTGAATTAGCTCTCACACCAATATTTGCGTCTAGAGCCTTTGCATTGAGGGCTATCTGAAAATGGCTGTGGCGCTGAAGTTGCCTGTGAATGTGGAGTTGGTGGCATGTGAAACCCGCATGTGGAGCATTTGTTCATTTGTTTGTGTTTATGCTCTACCATGTTCATTCCTAGATAATGCACTCAAAGGGCACTAAGCATAGAGTGTGAAAACTGAGTTTCCTTGAGAGCTGCTTGGAAGCCTGATGGTGTGTGAAGTTAGTGAGCCAAATGGAGTTGTTCTCCCACAGGAACCACTCGGCTGATCCTTCTTCAATATGCCCTTCACCAACATGCAGTGTTTCCTTGATTGAATTAGCTCTCACACCAATATTTGCGTCTAGAGCCTTTGCATTGAGGGCTATCTGAAAACGGCTGTGGCGCTGAAGTTGCCTGTGAATGTGGAGTTGGTGGCATGTGAAACCCGCATGTGGAGCATTCGTTTGTGTGGGATGCTCTACCAGGTTCATTCCTAGATAATGCACTCAAAGGGCACTAAGCATAGAGTGTGAAAACTGAGTTTCCTTGAGAGCTGCTTGGAAGCCTGATGGTGTGTGAAGTTAGTGAGCCAAATGGAGTTTTTCTTCCACAAGAACCACTCGGCTGATCCTTCTTCATTATGCCCTTCACCAACATGCAGTGTTTCCTTGATTGAATTAGCTCTCACACCAGTATTTGCGTCTAGAGCCTTTGCATTGAGGGCTATCTGAAAACGGCTGTGGCGCTGAAGTTGCCTGTGAATGTGGAGTTGGTGGCATGTGAAACCCGCATGTGGAGCATTCGTTTGTGTGGGATGCTCTACCAGGTTCATTCCTAGATAATGCACTCAAAGGGCACTAAGCATAGAGTGTGAAAACTGAGTTTCCTTGAGAGCTGCTTGGAAGCCTGATGGTGTGTGAAGTTAGTGAGCCAAATGGAGTTGTTCTCCCACAAGAACCACTCGGCTGATCCTTCTTCAATATGCCCTTCACCAACATGCAGTGTTTCCTTGATTGAATTAGCTCTCACACCAATATTTGCGTCTAGAGCCTTTGCATTAAGGGCTATCTGAAAACGGCTGTGGCGCTGAAGTTGCGTGAGAATGTGGAGTTGGTGGCATGTGAAACCCGCATGTGGAGCATTCGTTTGTGTGGGATGCTCTACCAGGTTCATTCCTAGATAATGCACTCAAAGGGCACTAAGCATAGAGTGTGAAAACTGAGTTTCCTTGAGAGCTGCTTGGAAGCCTGATGGTGTGTGAAGTTAGTGAGCCAAATGGAGTTGTTCTCCCACAAGAATCACTCGTCTGATCCTTCTTCAATATGCCCTTCACCAACATGCAGTGTTTCCTTGATTGAGTTAGCTCTCACACCAATATTTGCGTCTAGAGCCTTTGCATTGAGGGCTATCTGAAAACGGCTGTGGCGCTGAAGTTGCCTGTCAATGTGGAGTTGGTGGCATGTGAAACCCGCATGTGGAGCATTCGTTTGTGTGGGATGCTCTACCAGGTTCATTCCTAGATAATGCACTCAAAGGGCACTAAGCCTAGAGTGTGAAAACCGAGTTTCCTTGAGAGCTGCTTGGAAGCCTGATGGTGTGTGAAGTTAGTGAGCCAAATGGAGTTGTTCTCCCACAAGAACCACTCGGCTGATCCTTCTTCAATATGCCCTTCACCAACATGCAGTGTTTCCTTGATTGAATTAGCTCTCACACCAATATTTGCGTCTAGAGCCTTTGCATTGAGGGCTATCTGAAAACGGCTGTGGCGCTGAAGTTGCCTGTGAATGTGGAGTTGGTGGCATGTGAAACCCGCATGTGGAGCATTTGTTCATTTGTTTGTGTTTATGCTCTACCAGGTTCATTCCTAGATAATGCACTCAAAGGGCACTAAGCCTAGAGTGTGAAAACTGAGTTTCCTTGAGAGCTGCTTGGAAGCCTGATGGTGTGTGAAGTTAGTGAGCCAAATGGAGTTGTTCTTCCACAAGAACCACTCGGCTGATCCTTCTTCATTATGCCCTTCACCAACATGCAGTGTTTCCTTGATTGAATTAGCTCTCACACCAATATTTGCGTCTAGAGCCTTTGCATTGAGGGCTATCTGAAAACGGCTGTGGCGCTGAAGTTGCCTGTGAATGTGGAGTTGGTGGCATGTGAAACCCGCATGTGGAGCATTCGTTTGTGTGGGATGCTCTACCAGGTTCATTCCTAGATAATGCACTCAAAGGGCTCTAAGCATAGAGTGTGAAAACTGAGTTTCCTTGAGAGCTGCTTGGAAGCCTGATGGTGTGTGAAGTTAGTGAGCCAAATGGAGTTGTTCTCCCACAAGAACCACTCGGCTGATCCTTCTTCAATATGCCCTTCACCAACATGCAGTGTTTCCTTGATTGAATTAGCTCTCACACCAATATTTGCGTCTAGAGCCTTTGCATTGAGGGCTATCTGAAAACGGCTGTGGCGCTGAAGTTGCCTGAGAATGTGGAGTTGGTGGCATGTGAAACCCGCATGTGGAGCATTCGTTTGTGTGGGATGCTCTACCAGGTTCATTCCTAGATAATGCACTCAAAGGGCACTAAGCATAGAGTGTGAAAACTGAGTTTCCTTGAGAGCTGCTTGGAAGCCTGATGGTGTGTGAAGTTAGTGAGCCAAATGGAGTTGTTCTCCCACAAGAACCACTCGTCTGATCCTTCTTCAATATGCCCTTCACCAACATGCAGTGTTTCCTTGATTGAGTTAGTTCTCACACCAATATTTGCGTCTAGATCCTTTGCATTGAGGGCTATCTGAAAACGGCTGTGGCGCTGAAGTTGCCTGTCAATGTGGAGTTGGTGGCATGTGAAACCCGCATGTGGAGCATTCGTTTGTGTGGGATGCTCTACCAGGTTCATTCCTAGATAATGCACTCAAAGGGCACTAAGCCTAGAGTGTGAAAACTGAGTTTCCTTGAGAGCTGCTTGGAAGCCTGATGGTGTGTGAAGTTAGTGAGCCAAATGGAGTTGTTCTCCCATAAGAACCACTCGGCTGATCCTTCTTCAATATGCCCTTCACCAACATGCAGTGTTTCCTTGATTGAATTAGCTCTCACACCAATATTTGCGTCTAGAGCCTTTGCATTGAGGGCTATCTGAAAACGGCTGTGGCGCTGAAGTTGCCTGTGAATGTGGAGTTGGTGGCATGTGAAACCCGCATGTGGAGCATTCGTTTGTGTGGGATGCTCACCAACCTTCATTTCAGTCCCAGGTACTCAAAAGGCACTAAGCATAGAGTGTGAAAACCGAGTTTCCTTGAGAGCTGCTTGGAAGCCTGATGGTGTGTGAAGTTAGTGAGCCAAATGGAGTTGTTCTCCCACAAGAACCACTCAGCTGATCCTTCTTCAATATGCCCTTCACCAACATGCAGTGTTTCCTTGATTGAATTAGCTCTCACACCAATATTTGCGTCTAGAGCCTTTGCATTGAGGGCTATCTGAAAACGGCTGTGGCGCTGAAGTTGCCTGAGAATGTGGAGTTGGTGGCATGTGAAACCCGCATGTGGAGCATTCGTTTGTGTGGGATGCTCTACCAGGTTCATTCCTAGATAATGCACTCAAAGGGCACTAAGCATAGAGTGTGAAAACTGAGTTTCCTTGAGAGCTGCTTGGAAGCCTGATGGTGTGTGAAGTTAGTGAGCCAAATGGAGTTGTTCTCCCACAAGAACCACTCGGCTGATCCTTCTTCAATATGCCCTTCACCAACATGCAGTGTTTCCTTGATTGAATTAGCTCTCACACCAATATTTGCGTCTAGAGCCTTTGCATTGAGGGCTATCTGAAAACGGCTGTGGCGCTGAAGTTGCCTGAGAATGTGGAGTTGGTGGCATGTGAAACCCGCATGTGGAGCATTCGTTTGTGTGGGATGCTCTACCAGGTTCATTCCTAGATAATGCACTCAAAGGGCACTAAGCCTAGAGTGTGAAAACTGAGTTTCCTTGAGAGCTGCTTGGAAGCCTGATGGTGTGTGAAGTTAGTGAGCCAAATGGAGTTGTTCTCCCACAAGAACCACTCGGCTGATCCTTCTTCAATATGCCCTTCACCAACATGCAGTGTTTCCTTGATTGAATTAGCTCTCACACCAATATTTGCGTCTAGAGCCTTTGCATTGAGGGCTATCTGAAAACGTCTGTGGCGCTGAAGTTGCCTGTCAATGTGGAGTTGGTGGCATGTGAAACCCGCATGTGGAGCATTCGTTTGTGTGGGATGCTCACCAACATTCATTTCAGTTCTAGGTACTGAAAAGGCACTAAGCATAGAGTGTGAAAACCGAGTTTCCTTGAGAGCTGCTTGGAAGCCTGATGGTGTGTGAAGTTAGTGAGCCAAATGGAGTTGTTCTCCCACAAGAACAACTCAGCTGATCCTTCTTCAATATGCCCTTCACCAACATGCAGTGTTTCCTTGATTGAATTAGCTCTCACACCAGTATTTGCGTCTAGAGCCTTTGCATTGAGGGCTATCTGAAAACGGCTTTGGCGATGAAGTTGCCTGTAAATGTGGAGTTGGTGGCATGTGAAACCCGCATGTGGAGCATTCGTTTGTGTGGGATGCTCTACCAGGTTCATTCCTAGATAATGCACTCAAAGGGCACAAAGCATAGAGTGTGAAAACTGAGTTTCCTTGAGAGCTGCTTGGAAGCCTGATGGTGTGTGAAGTTAGTGAGCCAAATGGAGTTGTTCTCCCACAAGAACCACTCAGCTGATCCTTCTTCAATATGCCCTTCACCAACATGCAGTGTTTCCTTGATTGAATTAGCTCTCACACCAATATTTGCGTCTAGAGCCTTTGCATTGAGGGCTATCTGAAAACGGCTGTGGCGCTGAAGTTGCCTGAGAATGTGGAGTTGGTGGCATGTGAAACCCGCATGTGGAGCATTCATTTGTGTGGGATGCTCTACCAGGTTCATTCCTAGATAATGCACTCAAAGGGCACTAAGCATAGAGTGTGAAAACTGAGTTTCCTTGAGAGCTGCTTGGAAGCCTGATGGTGTGTGAAGTTAGTGAGCCAAATGGAGTTGTTCTCCCATAAGAACCACTCGGCTGATCCTTCTTCAATATGCCCTTCACCAACATGCAGTGTTTCCTTGATTGAATTAGCTCTCACACCAATATTTGCGTCCAGAGCCTTTGCATTGAGGACTATCTGAAAACGGCTGTGGCGCTGAAGTTGCCTGTGAATGTGGAGTTGGTGGCATGTGAAACCCGCATGTGGAGCATTCGTTTGTGTGGGATGCTCACCAACCTTCATTTCAGTCCTAGGTACTCAAAAGGCACTAAGCATAGAGTGTGAAAACCGAGTTTCCTTGAGAGCTGCTTGGAAGCCTGATGGTGTGTGAAGTTAGTGAGCCAAATGGAGTTGTTCTCCCACAAGAACCACTCAGCTGATCCTTCTTCAATATGCCCTTCACCAACATGCAGTGTTTCCTTGATTGAATTAGCTCTCACACCAATATTTGCGTCTAGAGCCTTTGCATTGAGGGCTATCTGAAAACGGCTGTGGCGCTGAAGTTGCCTGTCAATGTGGAGTTGGTGGCATGTGAAACCCGCATGTGGAGCATTCGTTTGTGTGGGATGCTCTACCAGGTTCATTCCTAGATAATGCACTCAAAGTGCACTAAGCATAGAGTGTGAAAACTGAGTTTCCTTGAGAGCTGCTTGGAAGCCTGATGGTGTGTGAAGTTAGTGAGCCAAATGGAGTTGTTCTCCCATAAGAACCACTCGGCTGATCCTTCTTCAATATGCCCTTCACCAACATGCAGTGTTTCCTTGATTGAATTAGCTCTCACACCAATATTTGCGTCTAGAGCCTTTGCATTGAGGGCTATCTGAAAATGGCTGTGGCGCTGAAGTTGCCTGAGAATGTGGAGTTGGTGGCATGTGAAACCCGCATGTGGAGCATTCGTTTGTGTGGGATGCTCACCAACCTTCATTTCAGTCCTAGGTACTCAAAAGGCACTAAGCATAGAGTGTGAAAACTGAGTTTCCTTGAGAGCTGCTTGGAAGCCTGATGGTGTGTGAAGTTAGTGAGCCAAATGGAGTTGTTCTCCCACAAGAACCACTCAGCTGATCCTTCTTCAATATGCCCTTCACCAACATGCAGTGTTTCCTTGATTGAATTAGCTCTCACACCAATATTTGCGTCTAGAGCCTTTGCATTGAGGGCTATCTGAAAACGTCTGTGGCGCTGAAGTTGCCTGAGAATGTGGAGTTGGTGGCATGTGAAACCCGCATGTGGAGCATTCGTTTGTGTGGGATGCTCTACCAGGTTCATTCCTAGATAATGCACTCAAAGGGCACTAAGCCTAGAGTGTGAAAACTGAGTTTCCTTGAGAGCTGCTTGGAAGCCTGATGGTGTGTGAAGTTAGTGAGCCAAATGGAGTTGTTCTCCCACAAGAACCACTTGGCTGATCCTTCTTCAATATGCCCTTCACCAACATGCAGTGTTTCCTTGATTGAATTAGCTCTCACACCAATATTTGCGTCTAGAGCCTTTGCATTGAGGGCTATCTGAAAACGGCTGTGGCGCTGAAGTTGCCTGAGAATGTGGAGTTGGTGGCATGTGAAACCCGCATGTGGAGCATTCGTTTGTGTTTATGCTCTACCAGGTTCATTCCTAGATAATGCACTCAAAGGGCACTAAGCATAGAGTGTGCAAACTGAGTTTCCTTGAGAGCTGTTTGGAAGTCTGATGGTGTGTGAAGTTAGTGAGCCAAATGGAGTTGTTCTCCCACAAGAACCACGTGGCTGATCCTTCTTCAATATGCCCTTCACCAACATGCAGTGTTTCCTTGATTGAATTAGCTCTCACACCAATATTTGCGTCTAGAACCTTTGCATTGAGGGCTATCTGAAAACGGCTGTGGCGCTGAAGTTGCCTGAGAATGTGGAGTTGGTGGCATGTGAAACCCGCATGTGGAGCATTCGTTTGTGTGGGATGCTCTACCAACCTTCATTTCAGTCCTAGGTACTCAAAAGGCACTAAGCATAGAGTGTGAAAACCGAGTTTCCTTGAGAGCTGCTTGGAAGCCTGATGGTGTGTGAAGTTAGTGAGCCAAATGGAGTTGTTCTCCCTCAAGAACCACTTGGCTGATCCTTCTTCATTATGCCCTTCACCAACATGCAGTGTTTCCTTGATTGAATTAGCTCTCACACCAATATTTGCGTCTAGAGCCTTTGCATTGAGGGCTATCTGAAAACGGCTGTGGCGCTGAAGTTGCCTGTCAATGTGGAGTTGGTGGCATGTGAAACCCGCATGTGGAGCATTCGTTTGTGTGGGATGCTCTACCAGGTTCATTCCTAGATAATGCACTCAAAGGGCACTAAGCATAGAGTGTGAAAACTGAGTTTCCTTGAGAGCTGCTTGGAAGCCTGATGGTGTGTGAAGTTAGTGAGCCAAATGGAGTTGTTCTCCCATAAAAACCACTCGGCTGATCCTTCTTCAATATGCCCTTCACCAACATGCAGTGTTTCCTTGATTGAATTAGCTCTCACACCAATATTTGCGTCTAGAGCCTTTGCATTGTGGGCTATCTGAAAACGGCTGTGGCGCTGAAGTTGCCTGTGAATGTGGAGTTGGTGGCATGTGAAACCCGCATGTGGAGCATTCGTTTGTGTGGGATGCTCACCAACCTTCATTTCAGTCCTAGGTACTCAAAAGGCACTAAGCATAGAGTGTGAAAACCGAGTTTCCTTGAGAGCTGCTTGGAAGCCTGATGGTGTGTGAAGTTAGTGAGCCAAATGGAGTTGTTCTCCCACAAGAACCACTCAGCTGATCCTTCTTCAATATGCCCTTCACTAACATGCAGTGTTTCCTTGATTGAATTAGCTCTCACACCAATATTTGCGTCTAGAGCCTTTGCATTGAGGGCTATCTGAAAACGGCTGTGGCGCTGAAGTTGCCTGTGAATGTGGAGTTGGTGGCATGTGAAACCCGCATGTGGAGCATTCGTTTGTGTGGGATGCTCTACCAGGTTAATTCCTAGATAATGCACTCAAAGGGCACTAAGCATAGAGTGTGAAAACTGAGTTTCCTTGAGAGCTGCTTGGAAGCCTGATGGTGTGTGAAGTTAGTGAGCCAAATGGAGTTGTTCTCCCACAAGAACCACTTGGCTGATCCTTCTTCAATATGCCCTTCACCAACATGCAGTGTTTCCTTGATTGAATTAGCTCTCACACCAATATTTGCGTCCAGAGCCTTTGCATTGAGGGCTATCTGAAAACGTCTGTGGCGCTGAAGTTGCCTGTCAATGTGGAGTTGGTGGCATGTGAAACCCGCATGTGGAGCATTCGTTTGTGTGGGATGCTCACCAACCTTCATTTCAGTCCTAGGTACTCAAAAGGCACTAAGCATAGAGTGTGAAAACCGAGTTTCCTTGAGAGCTGCTTGGAAGCCTGATGGTGTGTGAAGTTAGTGAGCCAAATGGAGTTGTTCTCCCACAAGAACAACTCGGCCGATCCTTCTTCAATATGCCCTTCACCAACATGCAGTGTTTCCTTGATTGAATTAGCTCTCACACCAATATTTGCGTCTAGACCCTTTGCATTGAGGGCTATCTGAAAACGGCTGTGGCACTGAAGTTGCCTGTGAATGTGGAGTTGGTGGCATGTGAAACCCGCATGTGGAGCATTCGTTTGTGTGGGATGCTCTACCAGGTTCATTCCCAGATAATGCACTCAAAGGGCACTAAGCATAGAGTGTGAAAACTGAGTTTCCTTGAGAGCTGCTGGGAAACCTGATGGTGTGTGAAGTTAGTGAGCCAAATGGAGTTGTTCTCCCACAAGAACCACTCAGCTGATCCTTCTTCAATATGCCCTTCACCAACATGCAGTGTTTCCTTGATTGAATTGGCTCTCACACCAATATTTGCGTCTAGAGCCTTTGCATTGTGGGCTATCTGAAAACGGCTGTGGCTCTCAAGTTGCCTGAGAATGTGGAGTTGGTGGCATGTGAAACCAGCATGTGGAGCATTCGTTTGTGTGGGATGCTCTACCAGCTTCATTTCAGTCCTAGGCACTCAAAGGGCACTAAGCATAGAGTGTGAAAACTGAGTTTCCTTGAGAGCTGCTTGGAAGCCTGATGGTGTGTGAAGTTAGTGACCCAAATGGAGTTGTTCTCCCACAAGAACCACTCGGCTGATCCTTCTTCAATATGCCCTTCACCAACATGCAGTGTTTCCTTGATTGAATTAGCTCTCACACCAATATTTGTGTCTAGAGCCTTTGCATTGAGGGCTATCTGAAAACGGCTGTGGCGCTGAAGTTGCCTGAGAATGTGGAGTTGGTGGCATGTGAAACCCGCATGTGGAGCATTTGTTTGTGTGGGATTTCTACCAGGTTCATTCCTAGATAATGCACTCAAAGGGCACTAAGCATAGAGTGTGAAAACTGAGTTTCCTTGAGAGCTGCTTGGAAGCCTGATGGTGTGTGAAGTTAGTGAGCCAAATGGAGTTGTTCTCCCACAAGAACCACTCAGCTGATCCTTCTTCAATATGCCCTTCACCAACATGCAGTGTTTCCTTGATTGAATTAGCTCTCACACCAATATTTGCGTCTAGAGCCTTTGCATTGAGGGCTATCTGAAAACGGCTGTGGCGCTGAAGTTGCCTGAGAATGTGGAGTTGGTGGCATGTGAAACCCGCATGTGGAGCATTCGTTTGTGTGGGATGCTCTACCAGGTTCATTCCTAGATAATGCACTCAAAGGGCACTAAGCATAGAGTGTGAAAACTGAGTTTCCTTGAGAGCTGCTTGGAAGCCTGATGGTGTGTGAAGTTAGTGAGCCAAATGGAGTTGTTCTCCCACAAGAACCACTCGGCTGATCCTTCTTCAATATGCCCTTCACAAACATGCAGTGTTTCCTTGATTGAATTAGCTCTCACACCAATATTTGAGTCTAGAGCCTTTGCATTGTGGGCTATCTGAAAACGGGTGTGGCGCTGAAGTTGCCTGTGAATGTGGAGTTGGTGGCATGTGAAACCCACATGTGGAGCATTCGTTTGTGTGGGATGCTCTACCAGGTTCATTCCTAGATAATGCACTCAAAGGGCACTAAGCATAGAGTGTGAAAACTGAGTTTCCTTGAGAGCTGTTTGGAAGCCTGATAGTGTGTGAAGTTAGTGAGACAAATGGAGTTGTTCTCCCACAAGAACCACTCGGCTGATCCTTCTTCAATATGCCCTTCACCAACATGCAGTGTTTCCTTGATTGAATTAGCTCTCACACCAATATTTGAGTCTAGAGCCTTTGCATTGAGGGCTATCTGAAAACGGCTGTGGCGCTGAAGTTGCCTGAGAATGTGGAGTTGGTGGCATGTGAAACCCGCATGTGGAGCATTCGTTTGTGTGGGATGCTCTACCAGGTTCATTCCTAGATAATGCACTCAAAGGGTACTAAGCCTAGAGTGTGAAAACTGAGTTTCCTTGAGAGCTGCTTGGAAGCCTGATGGTGTGTGAAGTTAGTGAGCCAAATGGAATTGTTCTCCCACAAGAACCACTCGGCTGATCCTTCTTCAATATGCCCTTCACCAACATGCAGTGTTTCCTTGATTAAATTAGCTCTCACACCAATATTTGCGTCTAGATCCTTTGCATTGAGGGCTATCTGAAAACGGCTGTGGTGCTGAAGTTGCCTGAGAATGTGGAGTTGGTGACATGTGAAACCCGCATGTGGAGCATTCGTTTGTGTGGGATGCTCACCAACCTTCATTTCAGTCCTAGGTACTCAAAAGGCACTAAGCATAGAGTGTGAAAACTGAGTTTCCTTGAGAGCTGCTTGGAAGCCTGATGGTGTGTGAAGTTAGTGAGCCAAATGGAGTTGTTCTCCCACAAGAACCACTCGGCTGATCCTACTTCATTATGCCCTTCACCAACATGCAGTGTTTCCTTGATTGAATTAGCTCTCACACCATCATTTGCGTCTAGAGCCTTTGCATTGAGGGCTATCTGAAAACGGCTGTGGCGCTGAAGTTGCCTGAGAATGTGGAGTTGGTGGCATGTGAAACCCGCATGTGGAGCATTTGTTTGTGTGGGATGCTCTACCAGGTTCATTCCTAGATAAGGCACTCAAAGGGCACTAAGCATAGAGTGTGAAAACTGAGTTTCCTTGAGAGCTGCTTGGAAGCCTGATGGTGTGTGAAGTTAGTGAGCCAAATGGAGTTGTTCTCCCACAAGAACCACTCGGCTGATCCTTCTTCAATATGCCCTTCACCAACATGCAGTGTTTCCTTGATTGAATTAGCTCTCACACCAATATTTGAGTCTAGAGCCTTTGCATTGAGGGCTATCTGAAAATGGCTGTGGCGCTGAAGTTGCCTGAGAATGTGGAGTTGGTGGCATGTGAAACCCGCATGTGGAGCATTCGTTTGTGTGGGATGCTCTACAGGTTCATTCCTAGATAATGCACTCAAAGGGCACTAAGCATAGAGTGTGAAAACTGAGTTTCCTTGAGAGCTGCTTGGAAGCCTGATGGTGTGTGAAGTTAGTGAGCCAAATGGAGTTGTTCTCCCACAAGAACCACTCGGCTGATCCTTCTTCAATATGCCCTTCACAAACATGCAGTGTTTCCTTGATTGAATTAGCTCTCACACCAATATTTGAGTCTAGAGCCTTTGCATTGTGGGCTATCTGAAAACGGCTGTGGCGCTGAAGTTGCCTGTCAATGTGGAGTTGGTGGCATGTGAAACCCGCATGTGGAGCATTCGTTTGTGTGGGATGCTCTACCAGGTTCATTCCTAGATAATGCACTCAAAGGGCACTAAGCATAGAGTGTGAAAACTGAGTTTCCTTGAGAGCTGTTTGGAAGCCTGATAGTGTGTGAAGTTAGTGAGCCAAATGGAGTTGTTCTCCCACAAGAACCACTCGGCTGATCATTCTTCAATATGCCCTTCACCAACATGCAGTGTTTCCTTGATGGAATTAGCTCTCACACCAATATTTGCGTCTAGAGCCTTTGCATTGAGGGCTATCTGAAAACGGCTGTGGTTCTGAAGTTGCCTGAGAATGTGGAGTTGGTGGCATGTGAAACCCGCATGTGGAGCATTCGTTTGTGTGGGATGCTCTACCAGGTTCAATCCTAGATAATGCACTCAAAGGGCACTAAGCCTAGAGTGTGAAAACTGAGTTTCCTTGAGAGCTGCTTGGAAGCCTGATGGTGTGTGAAGTTAGTGAGCCAAATGGAGTTGTTCTCCCACAAGAACCACTCGGCTGATCCTTCTTCAATATGTCCTTCACCAACATGCAGTGTTTCCTTGATTGAATTAGCTCTCACACCAATATTTGCGTCTAGAGCCTTTGCATTGTGGGCTATCTGAAAATGGCTGTGGCGCTGAAGTTGCCTGTGAATGTGGAGTTGGTGGCATGTGAAACCCGCATGTGGAGCATTCGTTTGTGTGGGATGCTCTACCAGGTTCATTCCTAGATAATGCACTCAAAGGGCACTAAGCATAGAGTGTGAAAACTGAGTTTCCTTGAGAGATGTTTGGGAAGCCTGATGGTGTGTGGAGTTAGTGAGCCAAATGGAGTTGTTCTCCCACAAGAACCACTCGGCTGATCCTTCTTCAATATGCCCTTCACCAGCATGCAGTGTTTCCTTGATTGAATTAGCTCTCACACCAATATTTGAGTCTAGAGCCTTTGCATTGAGGGCTATCTGAAAACGGCTGTGGCGCTGAAGTTGCCTGTGAATGTGGAGTTGGTGGCATGTGAAACCCGCATGTGGAGCATTCGTTTGTGTGGGATGCTCTACCAGGTTCATTCCTAGATAATGCACTCAAAGGGCACTAAGCCTAGAGTGTGAAAACTGAGTTTCCTTGAGAGCTGTTTGGCAGCCTGATGGTGTGTGAAGTTAGTGAGCCAAATGGAGTTGTTCTCCCACAAGAACCACTCGGCTGATCCTTCTTCAATATGCCCTTCACCAACATGCAGTGTTTCCTTGATTGAATTAGCTCTCACACCAATATTTGCGTCTAGAGCCTTTGCATTGAGGGCTATCTGAAAACGGCTGTGGCGCTGAAGTTGCCTGAGAATGTGGAGTTGGTGGCATGTGAAACCCGCATGTGGAGCATTTGTTTGTTGGGATGCTCTACCAGGTTCATTCCTAGATAATGCACTCAAAGGGCACTAAGCATAGAGTGTGAAAACTGAGTTTCCTTGAGAGCTGCTTGGAAGCCTGATGGTGTGTGAAGTTAGTGAGCCAAATGGAGTTGTTCTCCCACAAGAACCACTCGGCTGATCCTTCTTCAATATGCCCTTCACCAACATGCAGTGTTTCCTTGATTGAATTAGCTCTCACACCAATATTTGCGTCTAGACCCTTTGCATTGAGGGCTATCTGAAAACGGCTGTGGCGCTGAAGTTGCCTGTGAATGTGGAGTTGGTGGCATGTGAAACCCGCATGTGGAGCATTCGTTTGTGTGGGATGCTCTACCAGGTTCATTCCTAGATAATGCACTCAAAAGGGCACTAAGCATAGACTGTGAAAAACTGAGTTTCCTTGAGAGCTGCTTGGAAGCCTGATGGTGTGTGAAGTTAGTGAGCCAAATGGAGTTGTTCTCTCCACAAGAACCACTCGGCTGATCCTTCTTCAATATGCCCTTCACCAACATGCAGTGTTTCCTTGATTGAATTAGCTCTCACACCAATATTTGCGTCTAGAGCCTTTGCATTGAGGGCTATCTGAAAATGGTTGTGCCGCTGAAGTTGCCTGTGAATGTGGAGTTGGTGGCATGTGAAACCCGCATGTGGAGCATTCGTTTGTGTGGGATGCTCACCAACCTTCATTTCAGTCCTAGGTACTCAAAAGGGCACTAAGCATAGAGTGTGAAAACCGAGTTTCCTTGAGAGCTGCTTGGAAGCCTGATGGTGTGTGAAAGTTAGTGAGCCAAATGGAGTTGTTCTCCCCACAAGAACCACTCGGCTGATCCTTCTTCAATATGCCCTTCACCAACATGCAGTGTTTCCTTGATTGAATTAGCTCTCACACCAATATTTGCGTCTAGAGCCTTTGCATTGAGGGCTATCTGAAAATAGCTGTGGCGCTGAAGTTGCCTGTGAATGTGGAGTTGGTGGCATGTGAAACCCGCATGTGGAGCATTCGTTTGTGTGGGATGCTCTACCAGGTTCATTCCTAGATAATGCACTCAAAGGGCACTAAGCATAGAGTGTGAAAACTGAGTTTCCCTTGAGAGCTGCTTGGAAGCCTGATGGTGTGTGAAGTTAGTGAGCCAAATGGAGTTGTTCTCCCACAAGAACCACTTGGCTGATCCTTCTTCAATATGCCCTTCACCAACATGCAGTGTTTCCTTGATTGAATTAGCTCTCACACCAATATTTGAGTCTAGAGCCTTTGCATTGAGGGCTATCTGAAAACGGCTGTGCCGCTGAAGTTGCCTGTGAATGTGGAGTTTGGTGGCATGTGAAACCCCGCATGTGGAGCATTCGTTTGTGTGGATGCTCACCAACCTTCATTTCCTAGATCCTAGGTACTCAAAAGGCACTAAGCATAGAGTGTGAAAACCGAGTTTCCTTGAGAGCTGCTTGGAAGCCTGATGGTGTGTGAAGTTAGTGAGCCAAATGGAGTTGTTCTCCCACAAGAACCACTCGGCTGATCCTTCTTCAATATGCCCTTCACCAACATGCAGTGTTTCCTTGATTGAATTAGCTCTCACACCAATATTTGAGTCTAGAGCCTTTGCATTGTGGGCTATCTGAAAACGGCTGTGGCGCTGAAGTTGCCCTGTGAATGTGGAGTTGGTGGCATGTGAAACCCGCATGTGGAGCATTCGTTTGTGTGGGATGCTCTACCAGGTTCATTCCTAGATAAGGCACTCAAAAGGGCACTAAGCATAGAGTGTGAAAACTGAGTTTCCTTGAGAGCTGTTTGAAAGCCTGATGGTGTGTGAAGTTAGTGAGCCAAATGGAGTTGTTCTCCCACAAGAACCACTCGGCTGATCCTTCTTCAATATGCCCCTTCACCAACATGCAGTGTTTCCTTGATTGAATTAGCTCTCACACCAATATTTGCGTCTAGAGCCTTTGCATTGAGGGCTATCTGAAAACGGCTGTGGCGCTGAAGTTGCCTGTGAATGTGGAGTTGGTGGCATGTGAAACCCGCATGTGGAGCATTCGTTTGTGTGGGATGCTCACCAACCTTCATTTCAGGCCTAGGTACTCAAAAGGCACTAAGCATAGAGTGTGAAAACCGAGTTCCTTGAGAGCTGCTTGGAAGCCTGATGGTGTGTGAAGTTAGTGAGCCCAAATGGAGTTGTTCTCCCACAAGAACCACTCGGCTGATCCTTCTTCAATATGCCCTTCACCAACATGCAGTGTTTCCTTGATTGAATTAGCTCTCACACCAATATTTGCGTCTAGAGCCTTTGCATTGAGGGCTATCTGAAAATGGTTGTGCGCTGAAGTTGCCTGTCAATGTGGAGTTGGTGGCATGTGAAACCCGCATGTGGGAGCATTCGTTTGTGTGGGATGCTCACCAACCTTCATTTCAGTCCTAGGTATCAAAAAGGCACTAAGCATAGAGTGTGAAAACCGAGTTTCCTTGAGAGCTGCTTGGAAGCCTGATGGTGTGTGAAGTTAGTGAGCCAAATGGAGTTGTTCTCCACAAGAACCACTCGGCTGATCCTTCTTCAATATGCCCTTCACCAACATGCAGTGTTTCCTTGATTGAATTAGCTCTCACACCAATATTTGCGTCTAGAGCCTTTGCATTGAGGGCTATCTGAAAACGGCTGTGCCGCTGAAGTTGCCTGTGAATGTGGAGTTGGTGGCATGTGAAACCCGCATGTGGAGCATTCGTTTGTGTGGGATGCTCACCAACGTTCATTTCTGTCCTAGGTACTCAAAGGGCACTAAGCTAGAGTGTGAAAACTGAGTTTCCTTGAGAGTTTTTGGCAGCCTGATGGTGTGTGAAGTTAGTGAGCCAAATGGAGTTGTTCTCCCACAAGAACCACTCGGCTGATCCTTCTTCAATATGCCCTTCACCAACATGCAGTGTTTCCTTGATTGAATTAGCTCTCACACCAATATTTGAGTCTAGAGCCTTTGCATTGAGGGCTATCTGAAAACGGCTGTGGCGCTGAAGTTGCCTGAGAATGTGGAGTTGGTGGCATGTGAAACCCGCATGTGGAGCATTTGTTTGTTGGGATGCTCTACCAGGTTCATTCCTAGATAAGTGCACTCAAAAGGGCACTAAGCATAGAGTGTGAAAACTGAGTTTCCTTGAGAGCTGCTTGGAAGCCTGATGGTGTGTGAAGTTAGTGAGCCAAATGGAGTTGTTCTCCCACAAGAACCACTCGGCTGATCCTTCTTCAATATGCCCTTCCACCAAACATGCAGTGTTTCCTTGATTGAATTAGCTCTCACACCAATATTTGCGTCTAGACCCTTTGCATTGAGGGCTATCTGAAAACGGCTGTGGCGCTGAAGTTGCCTGTGAATGTGGAGTTGGTGGCATGTGAAACCCGCATGTGGAGCATTCGTTTGTGTGGATGCTCTACCAGGTTCATTCCTAGATAATGCACTCAAAGGGCACTAAGCATAGACTGTGAAAACTGAGTTTCCTTGAGAGCTGCTTGGAAGCCTGATGGTGTGTGAAGTTAGTGAGCCAAATGGAGTTGTTCTCCACAAGAACCACTCGGCTGATCCTTCTTCAATATGCCCTTCACCAACATGCAGTGTTTCCTTGATTGAATTAGCTCTCACACCAATATTTGCGTCTAGAGCCTTTGCATTGAGGGCTATCTGAAAATGGTTGTGCCGCTGAAGTTGCCTGTGAATGTGGAGTTGGTGGCATGTGAAACCCGCATGTGGAGCATTCGTTTGTGTGGGATGCTCACCAACCTTCATTTCAGTCCTAGGCTACTCAAAAGGGCACTAAGCATAGAGTGTGAAAACCGAGTTTCCTTGAGAGCTGCTTGGAAGCCTGATGGTGTGTGAAGTTAGTGAGCCAAATGGAGTTGTTCTCCCACAAGAACCACTCGGCTGATCCTTCTTCAATATGCCCTTCACCAACATGCAGTGTTTCCTTGATTGAATTAGCTCTCACACCAATATTTGCGTCTAGAGCCTTTGCATTGAGGGCTATCTGAAAACAGCTGTGGCGCTGAAGTTGCCTGTGAATGTGGAGTTGGTGCATGTGAAACCCGCATGTGGAGCATTCGTTTGTGTGGGATGCTCACCAACGTTCATTTCTGTCCTAGGTACTCAAAAGGCACTAAGCATAGAGTGTGAAAACCGAGTTTCCTTGAGAGCTGCTTGGAAGCCTGATGGTGTGTGAAGTTAGTGAGCCAAATGGAGTTGTTCTCCCACAAGAACCACTCGGCTGATCCTTCTTCAATATGCCCTTCACCAACATGCAGTGTTTCCTTGATTGAATTAGCTCTCACACCCAATATTTGCGTCTAGATCCTTTGCATTGAGGGCTATCTGAAAAACGGCTGTGGCGCTGAAGTTGCCTGTGAATGTGGAGTTGGTGGCATGTGAAACCCCGCATGTGGAGCATTCGTTTGTGTGGGATGCTCTACCAGGTTCATTCCTAGATAAGGCACTCAAAGGCACTAAGCATAGAGTGTGAAAACTGAGTTTCCTTGAGAGCTGTTTGAAAGCCTGATGGTGTGTGAAGTTAGTGAGCCAAATGGAGTTGTTCTCCCACAAGAACCACTCGGCTGATCCTTCTTCAATATGCCTTCACCAACATGCAGTGTTTCCTTGATTGAATTAGCTCTCACACCAATATTTGCGTCTAGAGCCTTTGCATTGAGGGCTATCTGAAAACGGCTGTGGCGCTGAAGTTGCCTGTGAATGTGGAGTTGGTGGCATGTGAAACCCGCATGTGGAGCATTCGTTTGTGTGGGATGCTCACCAACCTTCATTTCAGGCCTAGGTACTCAAAAGGCACTAAGCATAGAGTGTGAAAACCGAGTTTCCTTGAGAGCTGCTTGGAAGCCTGATGGTGTGTGAAGTTAGTGAGCCAAATGGAGTTGTTCTCCACAAGAACACTCGGCTGATCCTTCTTCAATATGCCCTTCACCAACATGCAGTGTTTCCTTGATTGAATTAGCTCTCACACCAATATTTGCGTCTAGAGCCTTTGCATTGTGGGCTATCTGAAAATGGTTGTGCCGCTGAAGTTGCCTGTGAATGTGGAGTTGGTGGCATGTGAAACCCGCATGTGGAGCATTCGTTTGTGTGGATGCTCACCAACCTTCATTTCAGTCCTAGGTACTCAAAAGGCACTAAGCATAGAGTGTGAAAAACCGAGTTTCCTTGAGAGCTGCTTGGAAGCCTGATGGTGTGTGAAGTTAGTGAGCAAATGGAGTTGTTCTCCCACAAGAACCACTCGGCTGATCCTTCTTCAATATGCCCTTCACCAACATGCAGTGTTTCCCTTGATTGAATTAGCTTCTCACACCAATATTTGCGTCTAGAGCCTTTGCATTGAGGGCTATCTGAAAACGGCTGTGCCGCTGAAGTTGCCTGTGAATGTGGAGTTGGTGGCATGTGAAACCCGCATGTGGAGCATTCGTTTGTGTGGGATGCTCACCAACGTTCATTTCTGTCCTAGAGCTACTCAAAAGGCACTAAGCATAGAGTGTGAAAACCGAGTTTCCTTGAGAGCTGCTTGGAAGCCTGATGGTGTGTGAAGTTAGTGAGCCAAATGGAGTTGTTCTCCCACAAGAACCACTCGGCTGATCCTTCTTCAATATGCCCTTCACCAACATGCAGTGTTTCCTTCATTGAATTAGCTCTCACACCAATATTTGAGTCTAGAGCCTTTGCATTGAGGGCTATCTGAAAACGGCTGTGGCGCTGAAGTTGCCTGTGAATGTGGAGTTGGTGGCATGTGAAACCCGCATGTGGAGCATTCGTTTGTGTGGGATGCTCTACCAGGTTCATTCCTAGATAATGCACTCAAAGGGCACTAAGCATAGAGTGTGAAAACTGAGTTTCCTTGAGAGCTGCTTGGAAGCCTGATGGTGTGTGAAGTTAGTGAGCCAAATGGAGTTGTTCTCCCAACAAGAACCACTCGGCTGATCCTTCTTCAATATGCCCTTCACCAACATGCAGTGTTTCCTTGATTGAATTAGCTCTCACACCAGTATTTGCGTCTAGAGCCTTTGCATTGAGGGCTATCTGAAAACGGCTGTGGCGCTGAAGTTGCCTGTGAATGTGGAGTTGGTGGCATGTGAAACCCGCATGTGGAGCATTCGTTTGTGTGGGATGCTCTACCAGGTTCATTCCTAGATAATGCACTCAAAGGGCACTAAGCATAGAGTGTGAAAACTGAGTTTCCTTGAGAGCTGTTTGGAAGCCTGATGGTGTGTGAAGTTAGTGAGCCAAATGGAGTTGTTCTCCCACATGAACCACTCGGGCTGATCCTTCTTCAATATGCCCTTCACCAACATGCAGTGTTTCCTTGATTGAATTAGCTCTCACACCAATATTTGCGTCTAGAGCCTTTGCATTGAGGGCTATCTGAAAACGGCTGTGGCGCTGAAGTTGCCTGTCAATGTGGAGTTGGTGGCATGTGAAACCCGCATGTGGAGCATTCGTTTGTGTGGGATGCTCACCACTTCAGTCCTAGTATCAAAAGGCACTCAAAGGCACTAAGCTAGAGTGTGAAAACCGAGTTCCTTGAGAGCTGCTTGGAAGCCTGATGGTGTGTGAAGTTAGTGAGCCAAATGGAGTTGTTCTCCCACAAGAACCACTCGGCTGATCCTTCTTCAATATGCCCTTCACCAACATGCAGTGTTTCCTTGATTGAATTAGCTCTCACACCAATATTTGCGTCTAGAGCCTTTGCATTGAGGGCTATCTGAAAATGGCTGTGGCGCTGAAGTTGCCTGTGAATGTGGAGTTGGTGGCATGTGAAACACCGCATGTCGGAGCATCTTGTTCATTTGTTTGTGTTTATGCTCTACCAGGTTCATTCCTAGATAATGCACTCAAAGGGCACTAAGCATAGAGTGTGAAAACTGAGTTTCCTTGAGAGCTGCTTGGAAGCCTGATGGTGTGTGAAGTTAGTGAGCCAAATGGAGTTGTTCTCCCACAAGAACCACTCGGCTGATCCTTCTTCAATATGCCCTTCACCAACATGCAGTGTTTCCTTGATTGAATTAGCTCTCACACCAATATTTGCGTCTAGAGCCTTTGCATTGAGGGCTATCTGAAAACGGCTGTGGCGCTGAAGTTGCCTGTGAATGTGGAGTTGGTGGCATGTGAAACCCGCATGTGGGAGCATTCGTTTGTGTGGATGCTCTACCAGGTTCATTCCTAGATAAGGCACTCAAAGGGCACTAAGCCTAGAGTGTGAAAACTGAGTTTCCTTGAGAGCTGCTTGGAAGCCTGATGGTGTGTGAAGTTAGTTGAGCCAAATGGAGTTGTTCTCCCACAAGAACCACTCGGCTGATCCTTCTTCAATATGCCCTTCACCAACATGCAGTGTTTCCTTGATTGAATTAGCTCTCACACCAATATTTGCGTCTAGAGCCTTTGCATTGAGGGCTATCTGAAAACGGCTGTGGTGCTGAAGTTGCCTGTGAATGTGGAGTTGGTGGCATGTGAAACCCGCATGTGGAGCATTCGTTTTGTGTGGGGATGCTCTACCAGGTTCATTCCTAGATAATGCACTCAAAGCGGCACTAAGCATAGAGTGTGAAAACTGAGTTTCCTTGAGAGGTGTTTGGAAGCCTGATGTGTGTGAAGTTAGTGAGCCAAATGGAGTTGTTTCTCCCACAAGAACCACTCGGCTGATCCTTCTTCAATATGCCCTTCACCAACATGCAGTGTTTCCTTGATTGAATTAGCTCTCACACCAATATTTGCGTCTAGAGCCTTTGCATTGAGGGCTATCTGAAAACGGCTGTGGCGCTGAAGTTGCCTGTCAATGTGGAGTTGGTGGCATGTGAAACCCGCATGTGGGGGAGCGATTCGTTTGTGTGGGATGCTCACCAACCTTCATTTCAGTCCTAGGTACTCAAAAGGCACTAAGCATATAGTGTGAAAACCGAGTTTCCTTGAGAGCTGCTTGGAAGCCTGATGGTGTGTGAGAGTTAGTGAGCCAAAATGGAGTTGTTCTCTCCTCACAAGAACCACTCGGCTGATCCTTCTTCAATATGCCTTCACCAACATGCAGTGTTTCCTTGATTGAATTAGCTCTCACACCAATATTTTGCGTCTAGAGCCTTTGCATTGAGGGGCTATCTGAAAACGCTGTGGCGCTGAAGTTGCCTGTGAATGTGGAGTTGGTGGCATGTGAAACCCGCATGTGGAGCATTCGTTTGTGTGGGATGCTCTACCAGGTTCATTCCTAGATAATGCACTCAAAGGGCACTAAGCATAGAGTGTGAAAACTGAGTTTCCTTGAGAGCTGCTTGGAAGCCTGATGGTGTGTGAAGTTAGTGAGCAAATGGAGTTGTTTCTTTTTTCCACAAGAACCACTCGGCTGATCCTTCTTCATTATGCCCTCTTCACCAAACATGCAGTGTTTCCTTGATTGAATTAGCTCTCACACCAGTATTTGCGTCTAGAGCCTTTGCATTGAGGGCTATCTGAAAACGGCTGTGCGCTGGAGTTGCCTGAGAATGTGGAGTTGGTGGCATGTGAAACCGCATGTGGAGCATTCGTTTGTGTGGGATGCTCTACCAGGTTCATTCCTAGATAATGCACTCAAAGTGCACTAAGCATAGAGTGTGAAAACTGAGTTTCCTTGAGAGCTGCTTGGAAGCCTGATGGTGTGTGAAGTTAGTGAGCCAAATGGAGTTGTTCTCCCACAAGAACCACTCGGCTGATCTTCCTTCACTATGCCCTTCACAACATGCAGTGTTTCCTTTATTGAATTAGCTCTCACACCAATATTTGCGTCTAGAGCCTTTGCATTGAGGGCTATCTGAAAACGGCTGTGGCGCTGAAGTTGCCTGAGAATGTGGAGTTGGTGGCATGTGAAACCCGCATGTGGAGCATTCGTTTGTGTGGGATGCTCATACCAGGTTCATTCCTAGATAATGCCATCTCAAAGGGCACTAAGCATAGAGTGTGAAAACTGAGTTTCCTTGAGAGCTGCTTGGAAGCCTGATGGTGTGTGAAGTTAGTGAGCCAAATGGAGTTGTCTCTCCCACAAGAACCACTCGTCTGATCCTTCTTCAATATGCCCTTCACCCAACATGCAGTGTTTCCTTGATTGAGTTAGCTCTCACACCATATTTGCGTCTAGAGCCTTTGCATTGAGGGCTATCTGAAAACGGCTGTGGCGCTGAAGATGCCTGTCCAATGTGTGAGTTGGTGCGATGTGAAACCCGCATGTGGAGCATTTGTTGATTTGTTTGTGTTTATGCTCTACCAGGTTCATTCCTAGATAATGCACTCAAAGGGCACTAAGCTAGAGTGTGAAAAACTGAGTTTCCTTGAGAGCTGCTTGGAAGCCTGATGGTGTGTGAAGCTTAGTGAGCCAAATGGAGTTGTTCTTCCAGAAGAACCACTCGGCTGATCCTTCTTCATTATGCCCTTCACCAACATGCAGTGTTTCCTGATTGAATTAGCTCTCACACCAGTATTTGCGTCTAGAGCCTTTGCATTGAGGGCTATCTGAAAACGGCTGTGGCGCTGAAGTTGCCTGTGAATGTGGAGTTGGTGGCATGTGAAACCCGCATGTGGAGCATTCGTTTGTGTGGGATGCTCTACCAGGTTCATTCCTAGATAATGCACTCAAAGGGCACTAAGCATAGACTGTGAAAACTGAGTTTCCTTGAGAGCTGCTTGGAAGCCTGATGGTGTGTGAAGTTAGTGAGCCAAAATGGAGTTGTTCTCCCACAAGAACCACTCGGCTGATCCTTCTTCAATATGCCTTCACCAACATGCAGTGTTTCCTTGATTGAATTAGCTCTCACACCAATATTTGCGTCTAGAGCCTTTGCATTGAGGGCTATCTGAAAACGCTGTGGCGCTGAAGTTGCCTGAGAATGTGGGAGTTGGTGGCATGTGAAACCCGCATGTGGAGCATTCGTTTGTGTGGGATGCTCTACCAGGTTCATTCCTAGATAATGCACTCAAAGGGCACTAAGCATAGAGTGTGAAAACTGAGTTTCCTTGAGAGCTGCTTGGAAGCCTGATGGTGTGTGAAGTTAGTGAGCCAAATGGAGTTGTTCTCCCCACAAGAACCACTCGTCTGATCCTTCTTCAATATGCCCTTCACCAACATGCAGTGTTTCCTTGATTGAGTTAGCTCTCACACCAATATTTGCGTCTAGAGCCTTTGCATTGAGGGCTATCTGAAAAACGGCTGTGGCGCTGAAGTTGCCTGTGAATGTGAGTTGGTGGCATGTAGAAACCCGCATGTGGAGCATTCGTTTGTGTGGGATGCTCACCAACCTTCATTTTCAGTCCTAGGTACTCAAAAGGCACTAAGCATAGAGTGTGAAAACCGAGTTTCCTTGAGAGCTGCCTTGGAAGCCTGATGGTGTGTGAAGTCTAGTGAGCCAAATGGAGTTGTTCTCCCACAAGAACCACTCGGCTGATCCTTCTTCAATATGCCCTTCACCAACATGCAGTGTTTCCTTGATTGAATTAGCTCTCACACCAATATTTGCGTCTAGAGCCTTTGCATTGAGGGCTATCTGAAAACGGCTGTGGCGCTGAAGTTGCCTGTGAATGTGGAGTTGGTGGCATGTGAAACCCGCATGTGGAGCATTCGTTTGTGTGGGATGCTCTACCAGGTTCATTCCTAGATAATGCACTCAAAGGGCACTAAGCA
>NW_026698020.1:0-30711 GCF_030435755.1 Ochotona princeps
CACAAGAACCACTCGGCTGATCCTTCTTCAATATGCCCTTTTCAACATTCAGTGTTTCCTTGATTGAATTAGCTCTCACACCAATATTTGTGTCTAGAGCCTTTGCATTGAGGGCTATCTGAAAACGGCTATGACGCTGAAGTTGCCTGAGAATGTGGAGTTGGTGGCATGTGAAACCCGCATGTGGAGCATTCGTTTGTGTGGGATGCTCTACCAGGTTCATTCCTAGATAATGCACTCAAAGGGCACTAAGCATAGAGTGTGAAAACTGAGTTTCCTTGAGAGCTGCTTGGAAGCCTGATGGTGTGTGAAGTTAGTGAGCCAAATGGAGTTGTTCTCCCACAAGAACCACTCGGCTGATCCTTCTTCAATATGCCCTTTTCCAACATGCAGTGTTTCCTTGATTGAAATAGCTCTCACACCAATATTTGCGTCTAGAGCCTTTGCATTGAGGGCTATCTGAAAACGGCTGTGGCGCTGAAGTTGCCTGAGAATGTGGAGTTTTTGGCATGTGAAACCCGCATGTGCAGCATTCGTTTGTGTGGGATGCTCACCAAGTTTCATTTCAGTCCTAGGCACTCAAAGGGCACTAAGCATAGAGTGTGAAAACTGAGTTTCCTTGAGAGCTGCTTGGAAGGCTGATGGTGTGTGAAGTTAGTGAGCCAAATGGAGTTGTTCTCCCACAAGAACCACTCGGCTGATCCTTCTTCAATATGCCCTTCACCAACATGCAGTGTTTCCTTGATTGAATTAGCTCTCACACCAATATTTGCGTCTAGAGCCTTTGCATTGAGGGCCATCTGAAAACGGCTATGACGCTGAAGTTGCCTGAGAATGTGGAATTTTTGGCATGTGAAACCCGCATGTGGAGCATTCGTTTCTGTAGGATGCTCTACCAGGTTCATTCCTAGATAATGCACTCAAAGGGCACTAAGCATAGAGTGTGAAAACTGAGTTTCCTTGAGAGTTGCTTGGAAGCCTGATGGTGTGTGAAGTTAGTGAGCCAAATGGAGTTGTTCTCCCACAAGAACCACTCGCTGATCCTTCTTCAATATGCCCTTTTCAACATACAGTGTTTCCTTGATTGAATTAGCTCTCACACCAATATTTGCGTCCAGAGCCTTTGCATTGAGGGCTATCTGAAAACGGCTGTGGCGCTGAAGTTGCCTGAGAATGTGGAGTTGGTGGCATGTGAAACCCGCATGTGGAGCATTCGTTTGTGTGGGATGCTCTTCCAGGTTCATTCCTAGATAATGCACTCAAAGGGCACTAAGCATAGAGTGTGAAAACTGAGTTTCCTTGAGAGCTGCTTGGAAGCCTGATGGTGTGTGAAGTTAGTGAGCCAAATGGAGTTGTTCTCCCACAAGAACCACTCGGCTGATCCTTCTTCAATATGCCCTTCACCAACATGCAGTGTTTCCTTGATTGAATTAGCTCTCACACCAATATTTGCGTCTAGAGCCTTTGCATTGAGGGCTATCTGAAAACGGCTGTGGCGCTGAAGTTGCCTGAGAATGTGGAGTTGGTGGCATGTGAAACCCGCATGTGGAGCCTTCGTTTGTGTGGGATGCTCTACCAGGTTCGTTTCAGGCCTAGGCACTCAAAGGGCACTAAGCATAGAGTGTGAAAACTGAGTTTCCTTGAGAGTTGCTTGGAAGCTTGATGGTGTGTGAAGTTAGTGAGCCAAATGGAGTTGTTCTCCCACAAGAATCACTCGGCTGATCCCTTCTTCAATATGCCCTTTTCAACATGCAGTGTTTCCTTGATTGAATTAGCTCTCACACCAATATTTGCGTCTAGAGCCTTTGCATTGAGGGCTATCTGAAAACGGCTGCGGCGCTGAAGTTGCCAGTGAATGTGGAGTTGGTGGCATGTGAAACCCGCATGTGGAGCATTCGTTTGTGTGGGATGCTCACCTAGCTTCATTTCAGTCCTAGGCACTCAAAGGGCACTAAGCATAGAGTGTGAAAACTGAGTTTCCTTGAGAGTTGCTTGGAAGCCTGATGGTGTGTGAAGTTAGTGAGCCAAATGGAGTTGTTCTCCCAAAAGAACCACTCGGCTGATCCTTCTTCAATATGCCCTTTTCAACATGCAGTGTTTCCTTGATTGAATTAGCTCTCACACCAATATTTGCGTCTAGAGCCTTTGCATTGAGGGCTATCTGAAAACGGCTGTGGCGCTGAAGTTGCCAGTGAATGTGGAGTTGGTGGCATGTGAAACCGCATGTGGAGCCTTCGTTTGTGTGGGATGCTCTACCAGGTTCATTCCTAGAGAATGCACTCAAAGGGCACTAAGCATAGAGTGTGAAAACTGAGTTTCCTTGAGAGCTGCTTGGAAGCCTGATGGTGTGTGAAGTTAGTGAGCCAAATGGAGTTGTTCTCCCACAAGAACCACTCGGCTGATCCTTCTTCAATATGCCCTTTTCCAACATGCAGTGTTTCCTTGATTGAAATAGCTCTCACACCAATATTTGCGTCTAGAGCCTTTGCATTGAGGGCTATCTGAAAAGGGCTATGGCGCTGAAGTTGCCTGAGAATGTGGAGTTGGTGGCATGTGAAACCCGCATGTGGAGCATTCGTTTGTGTGGGATGCTCCTCCAGGTTCATTCCTAGATAATGCACTCAAAGGGCACTAAGCATAGAGTGTGAAAACTGAGTTTCCTGGAGAGCTGCTTGGAAGCCTGATGGTGTGTGAAGTTAGTGAGCCAAATGGAGTTGTTCTCCCACAAGAACCACTCGGCTGATCCTTCTTCAATATGCCCTTCACCAACATGCAGTGTTTCCTTGATTGAATTAGCTCTCACACCAATATTTGCGTCTAGAGCCTTTGCATTGAGGGCTATCTGAAAACGGCTATGGCGCTGAAGTTGCCTGAGAATGTGGAGTTGGTGGCATGTGAAACCCGCATGTGGAGCATTCGTTTGTGTAGGATGCTCTACCAGGTTCATACCTAGATAATGCACTCAAAGGGCACTAAGCATAGAGTGTGAAAACTGAGTTTCCTTGAGAGCTGCTTGGAAGCCTGATGGTGTGTGAAGTTAGTGAGCCAAATGGAGTTGTTCTCCCACAAGAACCACTCGGCTGATCCTTCTTCAATATGTCCTTCACCAACATGCAGTGTTTCCTTGATTGCATTAGCTCTCCCACCAATCTATGCGTCTAGAGCCTTTGCATTGAGGGCTATCTGAAAACGGCTGTGGCGCTGAAGTTGCCTGTGAATGTGGAGTTGGTGGCATGTGAAACCCGCATGTGAAGCATTCGTTTGTGTGGGATGCTCTACCAAGTTCATTCCTAGATAATGCACAAAAGGGCACTAAGCATAGAGTGTGAAAACTGAGTTTCCTTGAGAGCTGCTTGGAAGCCTGATGGTGTGTGAAGTTAGTGAGCCAAATGGAGTTGTTCTCCCACAAGAACCACTCGGCTGATCCTTCTTCAATATGCCCTTTTCCAACATGCAGTGTTTCCTTGATTGAAATAGCTCTCACACCAATATTTGCGTCTAGAGCCTTTGCATTGAGGGCTATCTGAAAACGGCTGTGGCGCTGAAGTTGCCTGAGAATGTGGAGTTTTTTGGCATGTGAAACCCGCATGTGCAGCATTCGTTTGTGTGGGATGCTCACCAAGTTTCATTTCAGTCCTAGGCACTCAAAGGGCACTAAGCATAGAGTGTGAAAACTGAGTTTCCTTGAGAGCTGCTTGGAAGGCTGATGGTGTGTGAAGTTAGTGAGCCAAATGGAGTTGTTCTCCCACAAGAACCACTCGGCTGATCCTTCTTCAATATGCCCTTCACCAACATGCAGTGTTTCCTTGATTGAATTAGCTCTCACACCAATATTTGCGTCTAGAGCCTTTGCATTGAGGGCCATCTGAAAACGGCTATGACGCTGAAGTTGCCTGAGAATGTGGAATTTTTGGCATGTGAAACCCGCATGTGGAGCATTCGTTTCTGTAGGATGCTCTACCAGGTTCATTCCTAGATAATGCACTCAAAGGGCACTAAGCATAGAGTGTGAAAACTGAGTTTCCTTGAGAGTTGCTTGGAAGCCTGATGGTGTGTGAAGTTAGTGAGCCAAATGGAGTTGTTCTCCCACAAGAACCACTCGGCTGATCCTTCTTCAATATGCCCTTTTCAACATACAGTGTTTCCTTGATTGAATTAGCTCTCACACCAATATTTGCGTCCAGAGCCTTTGCATTGAGGGGCTATCTGAAAACGGCTGTGGCGCTGAAGTTGCCTGAGAATGTGGAGTTGGTGGCATGTGAAACCCGCATGTGGAGCATTCGTTTGTGTGGGATGCTCTTCCAGGTTCATTCCTAGATAATGCACTCAAAGGGCACTAAGCATAGAGTGTGAAAACTGAGTTTCCTTGAGAGCTGCTTGGAAGCCTGATGGTGTGTGAAGTTAGTGAGCCAAATGGAGTTGTTCTCCCACAAGAACCACTCGGCTGATCCTTCTTCAATATGCCCTTCACCAACATGCAGTGTTTCCTTGATTGAATTAGCTCTCACACCAATATTTGCGTCTAGAGCCTTTGCATTGAGGGCTATCTGAAAACGGCTGTGGCGCTGAAGTTGCCTGAGAATGTGGAGTTGGTGGCATGTGAAACCCGCATGTGGAGCCTTCGTTTGTGTGGGATGCTCTACCAGGTTCGTTTCAGGCCTAGGCACTCAAAGGGCACTAAGCATAGAGTGTGAAAACTGAGTTTCCTTGAGAGTTGCTTGGAAGCTTGATGGTGTGTGAAGTTAGTGAGCCAAATGGAGTTGTTCTCCCACAAGAATCACTCGGCTGATCCTTCTTCAATATGCCCTTTTCAACATGCAGTGTTTCCTTGATTGAATTAGCTCTCACACCAATATTTGCGTCTAGAGCCTTTGCATTGAGGGCTATCTGAAAACGGCTGCGGCGCTGAAGTTGCCAGTGAATGTGGAGTTGGTGGCATGTGAAACCCGCATGTGGAGCATTCGTTTGTGTGGGATGCTCACCTAGCTTCATTTCAGTCCTAGGCACTCAAAGGGCACTAAGCATAGAGTGTGAAAACTGAGTTTCCTTGAGAGTTGCTTGGAAGCCTGATGGTGTGTGAAGTTAGTGAGCCAAATGGAGTTGTTCTCCCAAAAGAACCACTCGGCTGATCCTTCTTCAATATGCCCTTTTCAACATGCAGTGTTTCCTTGATTGAATTAGCTCTCACACCAATATTTGCGTCTAGAGCCTTTGCATTGAGGGCTATCTGAAAACGGCTGTGGCGCTGAAGTTGCCAGTGAATGTGGAGTTGGTGGCATGTGAAACCCGCATGTGGAGCCTTCGTTTGTGTGGGATGCTCTACCAGGTTCATTCCTAGAGAATGCACTCAAAGGGCACTAAGCATAGAGTGTGAAAACTGAGTTTCCTTGAGAGCTGCTTGGAAGCCTGATGGTGTGTGAAGTTAGTGAGCCAAATGGAGTTGTTCTCCCACAAGAACCACTCGGCTGATCCTTCTTCAATATGCCCTTCACCAACATGCAGTGTTTCCTTGATTGAAATAGCTCTCACACCAATATTTGCGTCTAGAGCCTTTGCATTGAGGGCTATCTGAAAAGGGCTATGGCGCTGAAGTTGCCTGAGAATGTGGAGTTGGTGGCATGTGAAACCCGCATGTGGAGCATTCGTTTGTGTGGGATGCTCCTCCAGGTTCATTCCTAGATAATGCACTCAAAGGGCACTAAGCATAGAGTGTGAAAACTGAGTTTCCTGGAGAGCTGCTTGGAAGCCTGATGGTGTGTGAAGTTAGTGAGCCAAATGGAGTTGTTCTCCCACAAGAACCACTCGGCTGATCCTTCTTCAATATGCCCTTCACCAACATGCAGTGTTTCCTTGATTGAATTAGCTCTCACACCAATATTTGCGTCTAGAGCCTTTGCATTGAGGGCTATCTGAAAACGGCTATGGCGCTGAAGTTGCCTGAGAATGTGGAGTTGGTGGCATGTGAAACCCGCATGTGGAGCATTCGTTTGTGTAGGATGCTCTACCAGGTTCATACCTAGATAATGCACTCAAAGGGCACTAAGCATAGAGTGTGAAAACTGAGTTTCCTTGAGAGCTGCTTGGAAGCCTGATGGTGTGTGAAGTTAGTGAGCCAAATGGAGTTGTTCTCCCACAAGAACCACTCGGCTGATCCTTCTTCAATATGTCCTTCACCAACATGCAGTGTTTCCTTGATTGCATTAGCTCTCCCACCAATCTATGCGTCTAGAGCCTTTGCATTGAGGGCTATCTGAAAACGGCTGTGGCGCTGAAGTTGCCTGTGAATGTGGAGTTGGTGGCATGTGAAACCCGCATGTGAAGCATTCGTTTGTGTGGGATGCTCTACCAAGTTCATTCCTAGATAATGCACAAAAGGGCACTAAGCATAGAGTGTGAAAACTGAGTTTCCTTGAGAGCTGCTTGGAAGCCTGATGGTGTGTGACGTTAGTGAGCCAATTGGAGTTGTTCTCCCACAAGAACCACTCGGCTGATCCTTCTTCAATATTCTCTTCACCAACATGCAGTGTTTCCTTGATTGAAATAGCTCTCACACCAATATTTGCGTCTAGAGCCTTTGCATTGAGGGCTATCTGAAAACGGCTGCGGCGCTGAAGTTGCCAGTGAATGTGGAGTTGGTGGCATGTGAAACCCGCATGTGGAGCATTCGTTTGTGTGGGATGCTCACCTAGCTTCATTTCAGTCCTAGGCACTCAAAGGGCACTAAGCATAGAGTGTGAAAACTGAGTTTCCTTGAGAGCTGCTTGGAAGCCTGATGGTGTGTGAAGTTAGTGAGCCAAATGGAGTTGTTCTCCCACAAGAACCACTCGGCTGATACTTCTTCAATATGCCCTTCACCAACATGCAGTGTTTCCTTGATTGAATTAGCTCTCACACCATTCTATGCGTCTAGAGCCTTTGCATTGAGGGCTATCTGAAAACGGCTGTGGCGCTGAAGTTGCCTGAGAATGTGGAGTTGGTGGCATGTGAAACCCGCATGTGGAGCATTCGTTTGTGTGGGATGCTCTTCCACGTTCATTCCTAGATAATGCACTAAAGGGCACTAAGCATAGAGTGTGAAAACTGAGTTTCCTTGAGAGCTGCTTGGAAGCCTGATGGTGTGTGAAGTTAGTGAGCCAATTGGAATTGTTCTCCCACAAGAACCACTCGGCTGATCCTTCTTCAATATGCTCTTCACCAACATGCAGTGTTTCCTTGATTGAAATAGCTCTCACACCAATATTTGCGTCCAGAGCCTTTGCATTAAGGGCTATCTGAAAACGGCTGTGGCGCTGAAGTTGCCTGAGAATGTGGAGTTGGTGGCATGTGAAACCCGCATGTGGAGCATTCGTTTGTGTGGGATGCTCTACCAGGTTCATTCCTAGATAATGCACTCAAAGGGCACTAAGCATAGAGTGTGAAAACAGAGTTTCCGTGAGAGCTGCTTGGAAGCCTGATGGTGTGTGAAGTTAGTGAGCCAAATGGAGTTGTTCTCCCACAAGAACCACTCGGCTGATCCTTCTTCAATATGCCCTTCACCAACATGCAGTGTTTCCTTGATTGAATTAGCTCTCACACCAATATTTGCTTCCAGAGCCTTTGCATTGAGGGCTATCTGCAAACGGCTGTGGCGCTGAAGTTACCTGAGAATGTGGAGTTGGTGGCATGTGAAACCCGCATGTGGAGCATTCGTTTGTGTGGGATGCTCACCAAGTTTCATTTCAGTCCTACGCACTAAAAGGGCACTAAGCATAGAGTGTGACAACTGAGTTTCCTTGAGAGCTGCTTGGAAGCCTGATGGTGTGTGAAGTTAGTGAGCCAAATGGAGTTGTTCTCCACAAGAACCACTCGGCTGATCCTTCTTCAATATGCCCTTTTCAACATGCGGTGTTTCCTTGATTGAATTAGCTCTCACACCAATATTTGTGTCTAGAGCCTTTGCATTGAGGGCCATCTGGAAAACGGCTATGACGCTGAAGTTGCCTGAGAATGTGGAGTTGGTGGCATGTGAAACCCGCATGTGGAGCATTCGTTTGTGTGGGATGCTCTACCAGGTTCATTCCTAGATAATGCACTCAAAGGGCACTAAGCATAGAGTGTGAAAACTGAGTTTCCTTGAGAGCTGCTTGGAAGCCTGATGGTGTGTGAAGTTAGTGAGCCAAATGGAGTTGTTCTCCCACAAGAACCACTCGGCTGATCCTTCTTCAATATGCCCTTCACCAACATGCAGTGTTTCCTTGATTGAAATAGCTCTCACACCAATATTTGCGTCTAGAGCCTTTGCATTGAGGGCTATCTGAAAACGGCTGTGGCGCTGAAGTTGCCTGAGAATGTGGAGTTTTTGGCATGTGAAACCCGCATGTGCAGCATTCGTTTGTGTGGGATGCTCACCAAGTTTCATTTCAGTCATACGAACTCAAAGGGCACTAAGCATAGAGTGTGAAAACTGAGTTTCCTTGAGAGCTGCTTGGAAGGCTGATGGTGTGTGAAGTTAGTGAGCCAAATGGAGTTGTTCTCCCACAAGAACCACTCGGCTGATCCTTCTTCAATATGCCCTTCACCAACATGCAGTGTTTCCTTGATTGAATTAGCTCTCACACCAATATTTGCGTCTAGAGCCTTTGCATTGAGGGCCATCTGAAAACGGCTATGACGCTGAAGTTGCCTGAGAATGTGGAATTTTTGGCATGTGAAACCCGCATGTGGAGCATTCGTTTCTGTAGGATGCTCTACCAGGTTCATTCCTAGATAATGCACTCAAAGGGCACTAAGCATAGAGTGTGAAAACTGAGTTTCCTTGAGAGTTGCTTGGAAGCCTGATGGTGTGTGAAGTTAGTGAGCCAAATGGAGTTGTTCTCCCACAAGAACCACTCGGCTGATCCTTCTTCAATATGCCCTTTTCAACATACAGTGTTTCCTTGATTGAATTAGCTCTCACACCAATATTTTCGTCCAGAGCCTTTGCATTGAAGGCTATCTGAAAACGGCTGTGGCGCTGAAGTTGCCTGAGAATGTGGAGTTGGTGGCATGTGAAACCCGCATGTGGAGCATTCGTTTGTGTGGGATGCTCTACCAGGTTCATTTCAGGCCTAGGCACTCAAAGGGCACTAAGCATAGAGTGTGAATACTGAGTTTCCTTGAGAGTTGCTTGGAAGCTTGATGGTGTGTGAAGTTAGTGAGCCAAATGGAGTTGTTCTCCCACAAGAATCACTCGGCTGATCCTTCTTCAATATGCCCTTTTCAACATGCAGTGTTTCCTTGATTGAATTAGCTCTCACACCAATATTTGCGTCTAGAGCCTTTGCATTGAGGGCTATCTGAAAACGGCTGCGGCGCTGAAGTTGCCAGTGAATGTGGAGTTGGTGGCATGTGAAACCCGCATGTGGAGCATTCGTTTGTGTGGGATGCTCACCTAGCTTCATTTCAGTCCTAGGCACTCAAAGGGCACTAAGCATAGAGTGTGAAAACTGAGTTTCCTTGAGAGCTGCTTGGGAGCCTGATGGTGTGTGAAGTTAGTGAGCCAAATGGAGTTGTTCTCCCACAAGAACCACTCGGCTGATCCTTCTTCAATATGCCCTTAACCAACATGCAGTGTTTCCTTGATTGAATTAGCTCTCACACCAATATTTGCGTCTAGAGCCTTTGAATTGAGGGCTATCTGAAAACGGCTGTGGCGCTGAAGTTGCCTGAGAATGTGGAGTTGGTGGCATGTGAAACCCGCATGTGGAGCCTTCGTTTGTGTGGGATGCTCTACCAGGTTCATTTCAGGCCTAGGCACTCAAAGGGCACTAAGCATAGAGTGTGAAAACTGAGTTTCCTTGAGAGTTGCTTGGAAGCTTGATGGTGTGTGAAGTTAGTGAGCCAAATGGAGTTGTTCTCCCACAAGAATCACTCGGCTGATCCTTCTTCAATATGCCCTTTTCAACATGCAGTGTTTCCTTGATTGAATTAGCTCTCACACCAATATTTGCGTCTAGAGCCTTTGCATTGAGGGCTATCTGAAAACGGCTGCGGCGCTGAAGTTGCCAGTGAATGTGGAGTTGGTGGCATGTGAAACCCGCATGTGGAGCATTCGTTTGTGTGGGATGCTCACCTAGCTTCATTTCAGTCCTAGGCACTCAAAGGGCACTAAGCATAGAGTGTGAAAACTGAGTTTCCTTGAGAGCTGCTTGGAAGCCTGATGGTGTGTGAAGTTAGTGAGCCAAATGGAGTTGTTCTCCCACAAGAACCACTCGGCTGATCCTTCTTCAATATGCCCTTAACCAACATGCAGTGTTTCCTTGATTGAATTAGCTCTCACACCAATATTTGCGTCTAGAGCCTTTGAATTGAGGGCTATCTGAAAACGGCTGTGGCGCTGAAGTTGCCTGAGAATGTGGAGTTGGTGGCATGTGAAACCCGCATGTGGAGCCTTCGTTTGTGTGGGATGCTCTACCAGGTTCATTTCAGGCCTAGGCACTCAAAGGGCACTAAGCATAGAGTGTGAATAATGAGTTTCCTTGAGAGTTGCTTGGAAGCCTGATGGTGTGTGAAGTTAGTGAGCCAAATGGAGTTGTTCTCCCACAAGAATCACTCGGCTGATCCTTCTTCAATATGCCCTTTTCAACATGCAGTGTTTCCTTGATTGAATTAGCTCTCACACCAATATTTGCGTCTAGAGCCTTTGCATTGAGGGCTATCTGAAAACGGCTGTGGCGCTCAAGTTGCCAGTGAATGTGGAGTTGGTGGCATGTGAAACCCGCATGTGGAGCATTCGTTTGTGTGGGATGCTCACCTAGCTTCATTTCAGTCCTAGGCACTCAAAGGGCACTAAGCATAGAGTGTGAAAACTGAGTTTCCTTGAGAGCTGCTTGGGAGCCTGATGGTGTGTGAAGTTAGTGAGCCAAATGGAGTTGTTCTCCCACAAGAACCACTCGGCTGATCCTTCTTCAATATGCCCTTCACCAACATGCAGTGTTTCCTTGATTGAATTAGCTCTCACACCAATCTATGCGTCTAGAGCCTTTGCATTGAGGGCTATCTGAAAACGGCTGTGGCGCTGAAGTTGCCTGAGAATGTGGAGTTGGTGGCATGTGAAACCCGCATGTGGAGCATTCGTTTGTGAGGGATGCTCTACCAGGTTCATTCCTAGATAATGCACTCAAAGGGCACTAAGCATAGATTGTGAAAACTGAGTTTCCTTGAGAGCTGCTTGGAAGCCTGATGGTGTGTGAAGTTAGTGAGCCAAATGGAGTTGTTCTCCCACAAGAACCACTCGGCTGATCCTTCTTCAATATGCCCTTCACCAACATGCAGTGTTTCCTTGATTGAATTAGCTCTCACACCAATATTTGCTTCCAGAGCCTTTGCATTGAGGGCTATCTGCAAACGGCTGTGGCGCTGAAGTTACCTGAGAATGTGGAGTTGGTGGCATGTGAAACCAGCATGTGGAGCATTCGTTTGTGTGGGATGCTCACCAAGTTTCATTTCAGTCATACGCACTCAAAGGGCACTGAGCATAGAGTGTGAAAACTGAGTTTCCTTGAGAGCTGCTTGGAAGCCTGATGGTGTGTGAAGTTAGTGAGCCAAATGGAGTTGTTCTCCCACAAGAACCACTCGGCTGATCCTTCTTCAATATGCCCTTCACCAACATGCAGTGTTTCCTTGATTGAATTAGCTCTCACACCAATATTTGCGTCTAGAGCCTTTGAATTGAGGGCTATCTGAAAACGGCTATGGCGCTGAAGTTGCCTGAGAATGTGGAGTTGGTGGCATGTGAAACCCGCATGTGGAGCATTCGTTTCTGAAGGATGCTCTAACAGGTTCAGTCCTAGATAATGCACTCAAAGGGCACTAAGCATAGAGTGTGAAAACTGAGTTTCCTTGAGAGTTGCTTGGAAGCCTGATGGTGTGTGAAGTTAGTGAGCCAAATGGAGTTGTTCTCCCACAAGAACCACTCGGCTGATCCTTCTTCAATATGCCCTTTTCAACATGCAGTGTTTCCTTGATTGAATTAGCTCTCACACCAATATTTGCGTCTAGAGCCTTTGCATTGAGGGCTATCTGAAAACGGCTGTGGCGCTGAAGTTGCCAGTGAATGTGGAGTTGGTGGCATGTGAAACCCGCATGTGGAGCCTTCGTTTGTGTGGGATGCTCTACCAGGTTCATTCCTAGAGAATGCACTCAAAGGGCACTAAGCATAGAGTGTGAAACTGAGTTTCCTTGAGAGCTGCTTGGAAGCCTGATGGTGTGTGAAGTTAGTGAGCCAAATGGAGTTGTTCTCCCACAAGAACCACTCGGCTGATCCTTCTTCAATATGCCCTTCACCAACATGCAGTGTTTGCTTGATTGAAATAGCTCTCACACCAATATTTGTGTCTAGAGCCTTTGCATTGAGGGCTATCTGAAAAGGGCTATGGCGCTGAAGTTGCCTGAGAATGTGGAGTTGGTGGCATGTGAAACCCGCATGTGGAGCATTCGTTTGTGTGGGATGCTCCTCCAGGTTCATTCCTAGATAATGCACTCAAAGGGCACTAAGCATAGAGTGTGAAAACTGAGTTTCCTGGAGAGCTGCTTGGAAGCCTGATGGTGTGTGAAGTTAGTGAGCCAAATGGAGTTGTTCTCCCACAAGAACCACTCGGTTGATCCTTCTTCAATATGCCCTTCACCAACATGCAGTGTTTCCTTGATTGAATTAGCTCTCACACCAATATTTGCGTCTAGAGCCTTTGCATTGAGGGCCATCTGAAAACGGCTATGGCGCTGAAGTTGCCTGAGAATGTGGAGTTGGTGGCATGTGAAACCCGCATGTGGAGCATTCGTTTGTGTAGGATCTCTACCAGGTTCATACCTAGATAATGCACTCAACGGGTACTAAGCATAGAGTGTGAAAACTGAGTTTCCTTGAGAGCTGCTTGGAAGCCTGATGGTGTGTGAAGTTAGTGAGCCAAATGGAGTTGTTCTCCCACAAGAACCACTCGGCTGATCCTTCTTCAATATGCCCTTCACCAACATGCAGTGTTTCTTTGATTGAATTAGCTTTCACACCAATATTTGCTTCTAGAGCCTTTGCATTGAGGGCTATCTGAAAACGGCTGTGGCGCTGAAGTTGCCTGAGAATGTGGAGTTGGTGGTATGTGAAACCCGCATGTGGAGCATTCGTTTGTGTGGGATGCTCTAACAGGTTCATTCCTAGATAATGCACTAAAGGGCACTAAGCATAGAGTGTGAAAACTGAGTTTCCTTGAGAGCTGCTTGGAAGCCTGATGGTGTGTGAAGTTAGTGAGCCAAATGGAGTTGTTCTCCCACAAGAACCACTCGGCTGATCCTTCTTCAATATGCTCTTCACCAACATGCAGTGTTTCCTTGATTGAAATAGCTCTCACACCAATATTTGAGTCCAGAGCCTTTGCATTGAGGGCTATCTGCAAACGGCTGTGGCGCTGAAGTTACCTGAGAATGTGGAGTTGGTGGCATGTGAAACCCGCATGTGGAGCATTCGTTTGTGTGGGATGCTCACCAAGTTTTCATTTCAGTCATACGCACTCAAAGGGCACTAAGCATAGAGTGTGAAAACTGAGTTTCCTTGAGAGCTGCTTGGAAGCCTGATGGTGTGTGAAGTTAGTGAGCCAAATGGAGTTGTTCTCCCACAAGAACCACTCGGCTGATCCTTCTTCAATATGCCCTTCACCAACATGCAGTGTTTCCTTGATTGAATTAGCTCTCACACCAATATTTGCGTCTAGAACCTTTGCATTGAGGGCTATCTGAAAACGGCTATGGCGCTGAAGTTGCCTGAGAATGTGGAGTTGGTGGCATGTGAAACCCGCATGTGAAGCATTCGTTTGTGTGGGATGCTCTACCAGGTTCATTCCTAGATAATGCACTCAAAGGGCACTAAGCATAGAGTGTGAAAACTGAGTTTCCTTGAGAGCTGCTTGGAAGCCTGATGGTGTGTGAAGTTAGTGAGCCAAATGGAGTTGTTCTCCCACAAGAAGCACTCGGCTGATCCTTCTTCAATATGCTCTTCACCAACATTCAGTGTTTCCTTGATTGAAATAGCTCTCACACCACTATTTCCGTCTAGAGCCTTTGCATTGAGGGCTATCTGAAAACGGCTGTGGCGCTGAAGTTGCCTGAGAATGTGGAGTTGGTGGCATGTGAAACCCGCATGTGGAGCATTCGTTTGTGTGGGATGCTCACCAAATTTCATTTCAGTCCTACGCACTAAAAGGGCACTAAGCATAGAGTGTGAAAACTGAGTTTCCTTGAGAGCTGCTTTTAAGCCTGATGGTGTGTGAAGTTAGTGAGCCAAATGGAGTTGTTCTCCCACAAGAACCACTCGGCTGATCCTTCTTCAATATGCCCTTCACCAACATGCAGTGTTTCCTTGATTGAATTAGCTCTCACACCAATATTTGCGTCTAGAGCCTTTTCATTGAGGGCCATCTGAAAACGGCTGTGACGCTGAAGTTGCCTGAGAATGTGGAGTTGGTGGCATGTGAAACCCGCATGTGGAGCATTCGTTTCTGAAGGATGCTCTACCAGGTTCAGTCCTAGATAATGCACTCAAAGGGCACTAAGCATAGAGTGTGAAAACTGAGTTTCCTTGAGAGTTGCTTGGAAGCCTGATGGTGTGTGAAGTTAGTGAGCCAAATGGAGTTGTTCTCCCAAAAGAACCACTCGGCTGATCCTTCTTCAATATGCCCTTTTCAACATGCAGTGTTTCCTTGATTGAATTAGCTCTCACACCAATATTTGCGTCTAGAGCCTTTGCATTGAGGGCTATCTGAAAACGGCTGTGGCGCTGAAGTTGCCAGTGAATGTGGAGTTGGTGGCATGTGAAACCCGCATGTGGAGCCTTCGTTTGTGTGGGATGCTCTACCAGGTTCATTCCTAGATAATGCACTCAAAGGGCACTAAGCATAGAGTGTGAAAACTGAGTTTCCTGGAGAGCTGCTTGGAAGCCTGATGGTGTGTGAAGTTAGTGAGCCAAATGGAGTTGTTCTCCCACAAGAACCACTCGGCTGATCCTTCTTCATTATGCCCTTCACCAACATGCAGTGTTTCCTTGATTGAATTAGCTCTCACACCAATTTATGCGTCTAGAGCCTTTGCATTGAGGGCTATCTGAAAACGGCTGTGGCGCTGAAGTTGCCTGAGAATGTGGAGTTGGTGGCATGTGAAACCCGCATGTGGAGCATTCGTTTGTGTGGGATGCTCTAACAGGTTCATTCCCTAGATAATGCACTAAAGGGCACTAAGCATAGATTGTGAAAACTGAGTTTCCGTGAGAGCTGCTTGGAAGCCTGATGGTGTGTGAAGTTAGTGAGCCAAATGGAGTTGTTCTCCCACAAGAACCACTCGGCTGATCCTTCTTCAATATGCCCCTTCACCAACATGCAGTGTTTCCTTGATTGAATTAGCTCTCACACCAATATTTGCTTCCAGAGCCTTTGCATTGAGGGCTATCTGCAAACGGCTGTGGCGCTGAAGTTACCTGAGAATGTGGAGTTGGTGGCATGTGAAACCCGCATGTGGAGCATTCGTTTGTGTGGGATGCTCACCAAGTTTCATTTCAGTCATACGCACTCAAAGGGCACTAAGCATAGAGTGTGAAAACTGAGTTTCCTTGAGAGCTGCTTTTAAGCCTGATGGTGTGTGAAGTTAGTGAGCCAAATGGAGTTGTTCTCCCACAAGAACCACTCGGCTGATCCTTCTTCAATATGCCCCTTCACCAACATGCAGTGTTTCCTTGATTGAATTAGCTCTCACACCAATATTTGCGTCTAGAACCTTTGCATTGAGGGCTATCTGAAAACGGCTATGGCGCTGAAGTTGCCTGAGAATGTGGAGTTGGTGGCATGTGAAACCCGCATGTGAAGCATTCGTTTGTGTGGGATGCTCTACCAGGTTCATTCCTAGATAATGCACTCAAAGGGCACGAAGCATAGAGTGTGAAAACTGAGTTTCCTTGAGAGCTGCTTGGAAGCCTGATGGTGTGTGAAGTTAGTGAGCCAAATGGAGTTGTTCTCCCACAAGAAGCACTCGGCTGATCCTTCTTCAATATGCTCTTCACCAACATGCAGTGTTTCCTTGATTGAAATAGCTCTCACACCACTATTTCCGTCTAGAGCCTTTGCATTGAGGGCTATCTGAAAACGGCTGTGGCGCTGAAGTTGCCTGAGAATGTGGAGTTGGTGGCATGTGAAACCCGCATGTGGAGCATTCGTTTGTGTGGGATGCTCACCAAATTTCATTTCAGTCCTACGCACTAAAAGGGCACTAAGCATAGAGTGTGAAAACTGAGTTTCCTTGAGAGCTGCTTGGAAGCCTGATGGTGTGTGAAGTTAGTGAGCCAAATGGAGTTGTTCTCCCACAAGAACCACTCGGCTGATCCTTCTTCAATATGCCCTTCACCAACATGCAGTGTTTCCTTGATTGAATTAGCTCTCACACCAATATTTGCGTCTAGAGCCTTTTCATTGAGGGCCATCTGAAAACGGCTATGACGCTGAAGTTGCCTGAGAATGTGGAGTTGGTGGCATGTGAAACCCGCATGTGGAGCATTCGTTTCTGAAGGATGCTCTACCAGGTTCAGTCCTAGATAATGCACTCAAAGGGCACTAAGCATAGAGTGTGAAAACTGAGTTTCCTTGAGAGTTGCTTGGAAGCCTGATGGTGTGTGAAGTTAGTGAGCCAAATGGAGTTGTTCTCCCAAAAGAACCACTCGGCTGATCCTTCTTCAATATGCCCTTTTCAACATGCAGTGTTTCCTTGATTGAATTAGCTCTCACACCAATATTTGCGTCTAGAGCCTTTGCATTGAGGGCTATCTGAAAACGGCTGTGGCGCTGAAGTTGCCTGTGAATGTGGAGTTGGTGGCATGTGAAACCCGCATGTGGAGCCTTCGTTTGTGTGGGATGCTCTACCAGGTTCATTCCTAGATAATGCACTCAAAGGGCACTAAGCATAGAGTGTGAAAACTGAGTTTCCTGGAGAGCTGCTTGGAAGCCTGATGGTGTGTGAAGTTAGTGAGCCAAATGGAGTTGTTCTCCCACAAGAACCACTCGGCTGATCCTTCTTCAATATGTCCTTCACCAACATGCAGTGTTTCCTTGATTGCATTCTCTCTCACACCAATCTATGCGTCTAGAGCCTTTGCATTGAGGGCTATCTGAAAACGGCTGTGGCGCTGAAGTTGCCTGTGAATGTGGAGTTGGTGGCATGTGAAACCCGCATGTGAAGCATTCGTTTGTGTGGGATGCTCTACCAAGTTCATTCCTAGATAATGCACTAAAGGGCACTAAGCATAGAGTGTGACAACTGAGTTTCCTTGAGAGCTGCTTGGAAGCCTGATGGTGTGTGAAGTTAGTGAGCCAAATGGAGTTGTTCTCCCACAAGAACCACTCGGCTGATCCTTCTTCAATATGCCCTTCACCAACATGCAGTGTTTCCTTGATTGAATTAGCTCTCACACCTATATTTCCGTCTAGAGCCTTTGCATTGAGGGCTATCTGAAAACAGCTGTGGCGCTGAATTTGCCTGAGAATGTGGAGTTGGTGGCATGTGAAACCCGCATGTGGAGCATTCGTTTGTGTGGGATGCTCACCAAGCTTCATTTCAGTCCTAGGCACTCAAAGGGCACTAAGCATAGAGTGTGAAAACTGAGTTTCCTTGAGAGCTGCTTGGAAGCCTGATGGTGTGTGAAGTTAGTGAGCCAAATGGAGTTGTTCTCCCACAAGAACCACTCGGCTGATCCTTCTTCAATATGCCCTTCACCAACATGCAGTGTTTCCTTGATTGAATTAGCTTTCACACCAATATTTGCGTCTAGAGCCTTTGCATTGAGGGCTATCTGAAAACGGCTGTGGCGCTGAAGTTGCCTGTGAATGTGGAGTTGGTGGCATGTGAAACCCGCATGTGGAGCATTCGTTTGTGTGGGATGCTCACCAAGCTTCATTTCAGTCGAAGGCACTCAAAGGGCACTAAGCATAGAGTGTGAAAACTGAGTTTCCTTGAGAGCTTCTTGGAAGCCTGATGGTGTGTGAAGTTAGTGAGCCAAATGGAGTTGTTCTCCCACAAGAACCACTCGGATGATCCTTCTTCAATATGCCCTTCACCAACATGCAGTGTTTCCTTGATTGAATTAGCTCTCACACCAATATTTGCGTCTAGAGCCTTTACATTGAGGGCTATCTGAAAACAGCTGTGGCGCTGAAGTTGCCTGAGAATGTGGAGTTGGTGGCATGTGAAACCCGCATGTGGAGCATTCGTTTGTGTGGGATGCTCACCAAGCTTCATCTCAGTCCTAGGCACTCAAAGGGCACTAAGCATAGAGTGTGAAAACTGAGTTTCCTTGAGAGCTGCTTGGAAGCCTGATGGTGTGTGAAGTTAGTGAGCCAAATGGAGTTGTTCTCCCACAAGAACCACTCGGCTGATCCTTCTTCAATATGCCCTTCACCAACATGCAGTGTTTCCTTGATTGAATTAGCTCTCACACCAATATTTGCGTCTAGAGCCTTTGCATTGAGGGCTATCTGAAAACGGCTGTGGCGCTGAAGTTGCCTGTGAATGTGGAGTTGGTGGCATGTGAAACCCGCATGTGCAGCAATCGTTTGTGTGGGATGCTCACCAAGTTTCATTTCAGTCCTAGGCACTCAAAGGGTACTAAGCATAGATTGTGAAAACTGAGTTTCCTTGAGAGCTGCTTGGAAGCCTGATGGTGTGTGAAGTTAGTGAGCCACATGGAGTTGTTCTCCCACAAGAACCACTCGGCTGATCCTTCTTCAATATGCCCTTCACCAACATGCAGTGTTTCCTTGATTGAATTAGCTCTCACACCAATATTTGCGTCTAGAGCCTTTACATTGAGGGCTATCTGAAAACAGCTGTGGCGCTGAATTTGCCTGAGAATGTGGAGTTGGTGGCATGTGAAACCCGCATGTGGAGCATTCGTTTGTGTGGGATGCTCACCAAGCTTCATTTCAGTCCTAGGCACTCAAAGGGCACTAAGCATAGAGTGTGAAAACTGAGTTTCCTTGAGAGCTGCTTGGAAGCCTGATGGTGTGTGAAGTTAGTGAGCCAAATGGAGTTGTTCTCCCACAAGAACCACTCGGCTGATCCTTCTTCAATATGCCCTTCACCAACATGCAGTGTTTCCTTGATTGAATTAGCTTTCACACCAATATTTGCGTCTAGAGCCTTTGCATTGTGGGCTATCTGAAAACGGCTGTGGCGCTGAAGTTGCCTGTGAATGTGGAGTTGGTGGCATGTGAAACCCGCATGTGGAGCATTCGTTTGTGAGGGATGCTCAACCAGAAACCAGATTCATTGGTAGATAATGCACTCAAAGGGCACTAGGCATAGAGTGTGAAAACTGAGTTTCCTTGAGAGCTGCTTGGAAGCCTGATGGTGTGTGAAGTTAGTGGGCCAAATGGAACTGTTCTCCCACAAGAACCACTCGGCTGATCCTTCTTCAATATGCCCTTCACCAACATGCAGTGTTTCCTTGATTGAATTAGCTCTCACATCAATATTTGCATCTAGAGCCTTTGCATTTAGGGCTATCTGAAAACGGCTGTGGCGCTGAAGTTGCCTGTGAATGTGGAGTTGGTGGCATGTGAAACCCGCATGTGGAGCATTCGTTTGTGTGGGATGCTCACCAAGATTCATTTCAGTCGAAGGCACTCAAAGGGCACTAAGCATAGAGTGTGAAAACTGAGATTCCTTGAGAGCTGCTTGGAAGCCTGATGGTGTGTGAAGTTAGTGAGCCACATGGAGTTGTTCTCCCACAAGAACCACTCGGCTGATCCTTCTTCAATATGCCCTTCACCAACATGCAGTGTTTCCTTGATTGAATTAGCTCTCACACCAATATTTGCGTCTAGAGCCTTTACATTGAGGGCTAGGAGAAAACGGCTGTGGCGCTGAAGTTGCCTGTGAATGTGGAGTTGGTGGCATGTGAAACCCGCATGTGGAGCATTCCTTTGTGTGGAATGCTCTACCAGGTTTATTCCTAGATAATGCACTCAAAGGGCACTAAGCATAGAGTGTGAAAACTGAGTTTCCTTGAGAGCTTCTTGGAAGCCTGATGGTGTGTGAAGTTAGTGAGCCAAATGGAGTTGTTCTCCCACAAGAACCACTCGGCTGATCCTTCTTCAATATGCCCTTCACCAACATGCAGTGTTTCCTTGATTGAATTAGCTCTCACACCAATATTTCCGTCTAGAGCCTTTGCATTGAGGGCTATCTGAAAACAGCTGTGGCGCTGAATTTGCCTGAGAATGTGGAGTTGGTGGCATGTGAAACCCGCATGTGGAGCATTCGTTTGTGTGGGATGCTCACCAAGCTTCATTTCAGTCCTAGGCACTCAAAGGGCACTAAGCATAGAGTGTGAAAACTGCGTTTCCTTGAGAGCTGCTTGGAAGCCTGATGGTGTGTGAAGTTAGTGAGCCAAATGGAGTTGTTCTCCCACAAGAACCACTCGGCTGATCCTTCTTCAATATGCCCTTCACCAACATGCAGTGTTTCCTTGATTGAATTAGCTTTCACACCAATATTTGCGTCTAGAGCCTTTGCATTGAGGGCTATCTGAAAACGGCTGTGGCGCTGAAGTTGCCTGTGAATGTGGAGTTGGTGGCATGTGAAACCCGCATGTGGAGCATTCGTTTGTGTGGGATGCTCACCAAGCTTCATTTCAGTCGAAGGCACTCAAAGGGCACTAAGCATAGAGTGTGAAAACTGAGTTTCCTTGAGAGCTGCTTGGAAGCCTGATGGTGTGTGAAGTTAGTGAGCCAAATGGAGTTGTTCTCCCACAAGAACCACTCGGCTGATCCTTCTTCAATATGCCCTTCACCAACATGCAGTGTTTCCTTGATTGAATTAGCTGTCACACCAATATTTGCGTCTAGAGCCTTTGCATTGAGGGCTATCTGAAAACGGCTGTGGCGCTGAAGTTGCCTGTGAATGTGGAGTTGGTGGCATGTGAAACCCGCATGTGCAGCAATCGTTTGTGTGGGATGCTCACCAAGTTTCATTTCAGTCCTAGGCACTCAAAGGGCACTAAGCATAGAGTGTGAAAACTGAGTTTCCTTGAGAGCTGCTTGGAAGCCTGATGGTGTGTGAAGTTAGTGAGCCACATGGAGTTGTTCTCCCACAAGAACCACTCGGCTGATCCTTCTTCAATATGCCCTTCACCAACATGCAGTGTTTCCTTGATTGAATTAGCTCTCACATCAATATTTGCATCTAGAGCCTTTGCATTTAGGGCTATCTGAAAACGGCTGTGGCGCTGAAGTTGCCTGTGAATGTGGAGTTGGTGGCATGTGAAACCCGCATGTGGAGCATTCGTTTGTGTGGGATGCTCACCAAGATTCATTTCAGTCGAAGGCACTCAAAGGGCACTAAGCATAGAGTGTGAAAACTGAGATTCCTTGAGAGCTGCTTGGAAGCCTGATGGTGTGTGAAGTTAGTGAGCCACATGGAGTTGTTCTCCCACAAGAACCACTCGGCTGATCCTTCTTCAATATGCCCTTCACCAACATGCAGTGTTTCCTTGATTGAATTAGCTCTCACACCAATATTTGCGTCTAGAGCCTTTACATTGAGGGCTAGGAGAAAACGGCTGTGGCGCTGAAGTTGCCTGTGAATGTGGAGTTGGTGGCATGTGAAACCCGCATGTGGAGCATTCCTTTGTGTGGAATGCTCTACCAGGTTTATTCCTAGATAATGCACTCAAAGGGCACTAAGCATAGAGTGTGAAAACTGAGTTTCCTTGAGAGCTTCTTGGAAGCCTGATGGTGTGTGAAGTTAGTGAGCCAAATGGAGTTGTTCTCCCACAAGAACCACTCGGCTGATCCTTCTTCAATATGCCCTTCACCAACATGCAGTGTTTCCTTGATTGAATTAGCTCTCACACCAATATTTCCGTCTAGAGCCTTTGCATTGAGGGCTATCTGAAAACAGCTGTGGCGCTGAATTTGCCTGAGAATGTGGAGTTGGTGGCATGTGAAACCCGCATGTGGAGCATTCGTTTGTGTGGGATGCTCACCAAGCTTCATTTCAGTCCTAGGCACTCAAAGGGCACTAAGCATAGAGTGTGAAAACTGCGTTTCCTTGAGAGCTGCTTGGAAGCCTGATGGTGTGTGAAGTTAGTGAGCCAAATGGAGTTGTTCTCCCCACAAGAACCACTCGGCTGATCCTTCTTCAATATGCCCTTCACCAACATGCAGTGTTTCCTTGATTGAATTAGCTTTCACACCAATATTTGCGTCTAGAGCCTTTGCATTGAGGGCTATCTGAAAACGGCTGTGGCGCTGAAGTTGCCTGTGAATGTGGAGTTGGTGGCATGTGAAACCCGCATGTGGAGCATTCGTTTGTGTGGGATGCTCACCAAGCTTCATTTCAGTCGAAGGCACTCAAAGGGCACTAAGCATAGAGTGTGAAAACTGAGTTTCCTTGAGAGCTGCTTGGAAGCCTGATGGTGTGTGAAGTTAGTGAGCCAAATGGAGTTGTTCTCCCACAAGAACCACTCGGCTGATCCTTCTTCAATATGCCCTTCACCAACATGCAGTGTTTCCTTGATTGAATTAGCTGTCACACCAATATTTGCGTCTAGAGCCTTTGCATTGAGGGCTATCTGAAAACGGCTGTGGCGCTGAAGTTGCCTGTGAATGTGGAGTTGGTGGCATGTGAAACCCGCATGTGCAGCAATCGTTTGTGTGGGATGCTCACCAAGTTTCATTTCAGTCCTAGGCACTCAAAGGGCACTAAGCATAGAGTGTGAAAACTGAGTTTCCTTGAGAGCTGCTTGGAAGCCTGATGGTGTGTGAAGTTAGTGAGCCACATGGAGTTGTTCTCCCACAAGAACCACTCGGCTGATCCTTCTTCAATATGCCCTTCACCAACATGCAGTGTTTCCTTGATTGAATTAGCTCTCACACCAATATTTGCGTCTAGAGCCTTTACATTGAGGGCTATCTGAAAACAGCTGTGGCGCTGAATTTGCCTGAGAATGTGGAGTTGGTGGCATGTGAAACCCGCATGTGGAGCATTCGTTTTTGTGGGATGCTCACCAAGCTTCATTTCAGTCCTAGGCACTCAAAGGGCACTAAGCATAGAGTGTGAAAACTGAGTTTCCTTGAGAGCTGCTTGGAAGCCTGATGGTGTGTGAAGTTAGTGAGCCAAATGGAGTTGTTCTCCCACAAGAACCACTCGGCTGATCCTTCTTCAATATGCCCTTCACCAACATGCAGTGTTTCCTTGATTGAATTAGCTTTCACACCAATATTTGCGTCTAGAGCCTTTGCATTGAGGGCTATCTGAAAACGGCTGTGGCGCTGAAGTTGCCTGTGAATGTGGAGTTGGTGGCATGTGAAACCCGCATGTGGAGCATTCGTTTGTGAGGGATGCTCTACCAGATTCATTGGTAGATAATGCACTCAAAGGGCACTAGGCATAGAGTGTGAAAACTGAGTTTCCTTGAGAGCTGCTTGGAAGCCTGATGGTGTGTGAAGTTAGTGAGCCAAATGGAACTGTTCTCCCACAAGAACCACTCGGCTGATCCTTCTTCAATATGCCCTTCACCCACATGCAGTGTTTCCTTGATTGAATTAGCTCTCACATCAATATTTGCATCTAGAGCCTTTGCATTGAGGGCTATCTGAAAACGGCTGTGGCGCTGAAGTTGCCTGTGAATGTGGAGTTGGTGGCATGTGAAACCCGCATGTGGAGCATTCGTTTGTGTGGGATGCTCACCAAGATTCATTTCAGTCGAAGGCACTCAAAGGGCACTAAGCATAGAGTGTGAAAACTGAGATTCCTTGAGAGCTGCTTGGAAGCCTGATGGTGTGTGAAGTTAGTGAGCCACATGGAGTTGTTCTCCCACAAGAACCACTCGGCTGATCCTTCTTCATTATGCCCTTCACCAACATGCAGTGTTTCCTTGATTGAATTAGCTCTCACACCAATATTTGCGTCTAGAGCCTTTACATTGAGGGCTAGGAGAAAACGGCTGTGGCGCTGAAGTTGCCTGTGAATGTGGAGTTGGTGGCATGTGAAACCCGCATGTGGAGCATTCCTTTGTGTGGAATGCTCTACCAGGTTTATTCCTAGATAATGCACTCAAAGGGCACTAAGCATAGAGTGTGAAAACTGAGTTTCCTTGAGAGCTTCTTGGAAGCCTGATGGTGTGTGAAGTTAGTGAGCCAAATGGAGTTGTTCTCCCACAAGAACCACTCGGATGATCCTTCTTCAATATGCCCTTCACCAACATGCAGTGTTTCCTTGATTGAATTAGCTCTCACACCAATATTTCCGTCTAGAGCCTTTGCATTGAGGGCTATCTGAAAACAGCTGTGGCGCTGAATTTGCCTGAGAATGTGGAGTTGGTGGCATGTGAAACCCGCATGTGGAGCATTCGTTTGTGTGGGATGCTCACCAAGCTTCATTTCAGTCCTAGGCACTCAAAGGGCACTAAGCATAGAGTGTGAAAACTGCGTTTCCTTGAGAGCTGCTTGGAAGCCTGATGGTGTGTGAAGTTAGTGAGCCAAATGGAGTTGTTCTCCCACAAGAACCACTCGGCTGATCCTTCTTCAATATGCCCTTCACCAACATGCAGTGTTTCCTTGATTGAATTAGCTTTCACACCAATATTTGCGTCTAGAGCCTTTGCATTGAGGGCTATCTGAAAACGGCTGTGGCGCTGAAGTTGCCTGTGAATGTGGAGTTGGTGGCATGTGAAACCCGCATGTGGAGCATTCGTTTGTGTGGGATGCTCACCAAGCTTCATTTCAGTCGAAGGCACTCAAAGGGCACTAAGCATAGAGTGTGAAAACTGAGTTTCCTTGAGAGCTGCTTGGAAGCCTGATGGTGTGTGAAGTTAGTGAGCCACATGGAGTTGTTCTCCCACAAGAACCACTCGGCTGATCCTTCTTCAATATGCCCTTCACCAACATGCAGTGTTTCCTTGATTGAATTAGCTCTCACACCAATATTTGCGTCTAGAGCCTTTACATTGAGGGCTATCTGAAAACAGCTGTGGCGCTGAATTTGCCTGAGAATGTGGAGTTGGTGGCATGTGAAACCCGCATGTGGAGCATTCCTTTGTGTGGAATGCTCTACCAGGTTTATTCCTAGATAATGCACTCAAAGGGCACTAAGCATAGAGTGTGAAAACTGAGTTTCCTTGAGAGCTTCTTGGAAGCCTGATGGTGTGTGAAGTTAGTGAGCCAAATGGAGTTGTTCTCCCACAAGAACCACTCGGCTGATCCTTCTTCAATATGCCCTTCACCAACATGCAGTGTTTCCTTGATTGAATTAGCTCTCACATCAATATTTGCATCTAGAGCCTTTGCATTTAGGGCTATCTGAAAACGGCTGTGGCGCTGAAGTTGCCTGTGAATGTGGAGTTGGTGGCATGTGAAACCCGCATGTGGAGCATTCGTTTGTGTGGGATGCTCACCAAGATTCATTTCAGTCCTAGGCACTCAAAGGGCACTAAGCATAGAGTGTGAAAACTGAGTTTCCTTGAGAGCTGCTTGGAAGCCTGATGGTGTGTGAAGTTAGTGAGCCAAATGGAGTTGTTCTCCCACAAGAACCACTCGGCTGATCCTTCTTCAATATGCCCTTCACCAACATGCAGTGTTTCCTTGATTGAATTAGCTTTCACACAATATTTGCGTCTAGAGCCTTTGCATTGTGGGCTATCTGAAAACGGCTGTGGCGCTGAAGTTGCCTGTGAATGTGGAGTTGGTGGCATGTGAAACCCGCATGTGGAGCATTCGTTTGTGAGGGATGCTCTACCAGATTCATTGGTAGATAATGCACTCAAAGGGCACTAGGCATAGAGTGTGAAAACTGAGTTTCCTTGAGAGCTGCTTGGAAGCCTGATGGTGTGTGAAGTTAGTGGGCCAAATGGAACTGTTCTCCCACAAGAACCACTCGGCTGATCCTTCTTCAATATGCCCTTCACCAACATTCAGTGTTTCCTTGATTGAATTAGCTCTCACATCAATATTTGCATCTAGAGCCTTTGCATTTAGGGCTATCTGAAAACGGCTGTGGCGCTGAAGTTGCCTGTGAATGTGGAGTTGGTGGCATGTGAAACCCGCATGTGGAGCATTCGTTTGTGTGGGATGCTCACCAAGATTCATTTCAGTCGAAGGCACTCAAAGGGCACTAAGCATAGAGTGTGAAAACTGCGTTTCCTTGAGAGCTGCTTGGAAGCCTGATGGTGTGTGAAGTTAGTGAGCCACATGGAGTTGTTCTCCCACAAGAACCACTCGGCTGATCCTTCTTCAATATGCCCTTCACCAACATGCAGTGTTTCCTTGATTGAATTAGCTCTCACACCAATATTTGCGTCTAGAGCCTTTACATTGAGGGCTAGGAGAAAACGGCTGTGGCGCTGAAGTTGCCTGTGAATGTGGAGTTGGTGGCATGTGAAACCCGCATGTGGAGCATTCCTTTGTGTGGAATGCTCTACCAGGTTTATTCCTAGATAATGCACTCAAAGGGCACTAAGCATAGAGTGTGAAAACTGAGTTTCCTTGAGAGCTTCTTGGAAGCCTGATGGTGTGTGAAGTTAGTGAGCCAAATGGAGTTGTTCTCCCACAAGAACCACTCGGCTGATCCTTCTTCAATATGCCCTTCACCAACATGCAGTGTTTCCTTGATTGAATTAGCTCTCACACCAATATTTGCGTCTAGAGCCTTTGCATTGAGGGCTATCTGAAAACAGCTGTGGCGCTGAATTTGCCTGAGAATGTGGAGTTGGTGGCATGTGAAACCCGCATGTGGAGCATTCGTTTGTGTGGGATGCTCACCAAGCTTCATTTCAGTCCTAGGCACTCAAAGGGCACTAAGCATAGAGTGTGAAAACTGAGTTTCCTTGAGAGCTGCTTGGAAGCCTGATGGTGTGTGAAGTTAGTGAGCCAAATGGAGTTGTTCTCCCACAAGAACCACTCGGCTGATCCTTCTTCAATATGCCCTTCACCAACATGCAGTGTTTCCTTGATTGAATTAGCTTTCACACCAATATTTGCGTCTAGAGCCTTTGCATTGAGGGCTATCTGAAAACGGCTGTGGCGCTGAAGTTGCCTGTGAATGTGGAGTTGGTGGCATGTGAAACCCGCATGTGGAGCATTCGTTTGTGTGGGATGCTCACCAAGCTTCATTTCAGTCGAAGGCACTCAAAGGGCACTAAGCATAGAGTGTGAAAACTGAGTTTTCTTGAGAGCTGCTTGGAAGCCTGATGGTGTGTGAAGTTAGTGAGCCAAATGGAGTTGTTCTCCCACAAGAACCACTCGGCTGATCCTTCTTCAATATGCCCTTCACCAACATGCAGTGTTTCCTTGATTGAATTAGCTGTCACACCAATATTTGCGTCTAGAGCCTTTGCATTGAGGGCTATCTGAAAACGGCTGTGGCGCTGAAGTTGCCTGTGAATGTGGAGTTGGTGGCATGTGAAACCCGCATGTGCAGCAATCGTTCGTGTGGGATGCTCACCAAGTTTCATTTCAGTCCTAGGCACTCAAAGGGCACTAAGCATAGAGTGTGAAAACTGAGTTTCCTTGAGAGCTGCTTGGAAGCCTGATGGTGTGTGAAGTTAGTGAGCCACATGGAGTTGTTCTCCCACAAGAACCACTCGGCTGATCCTTCTTCAATATGCCCTTCACCAACATGCAGTGTTTCCTTGATTGAATTAGCTCTCACACCAATATTTGCGTCTAGAGCCTTTACATTGAGGGCTATCTGAAAACAGCTGTGGCGCTGAATTTGCCTGAGAATGTGGAGTTGGTGGCATGTGAAACCCGCATGTGGAGCATTCGTTTTTGTGGGATGCTCACCAAGCTTCATTTCAGTCCTAGGCACTCAAAGGGCACTAAGCATAGAGTGTGAAAACTGAGTTTCCTTGAGAGCTGCTTGGAAGCCTGATGGTGTGTGAAGTTAGTGAGCCAAATGGAGTTGTTCTCCCACAAGAACCACTCGGCTGATCCTTCTTCAATATGCCCTTCACCAACATGCAGTGTTTCCTTGATTGAATTAGCTTTCACACCAATATTTGCGTCTAGAGCCTTTGCATTGAGGGCTATCTGAAAACGGCTGTGGCGCTGAAGTTGCCTGTGAATGTGGAGTTGGTGGCATGTGAAACCCGCATGTGGAGCATTCGTTTGTGAGGGATGCTCTACCAGATTCATTGGTAGATAATGCACTCAAAGGGCACTAGGCATAGAGTGTGAAAACTGAGTTTCCTTGAGAGCTGCTTGGAAGCCTGATGGTGTGTGAAGTTAGTGAGCCAAATGGAACTGTTCTCCCACAAGAACCACTCGGCTGATCCTTCTTCAATATGCCCTTCACCCACATGCAGTGTTTCCTTGATTGAATTAGCTCTCACATCAATATTTGCATCTAGAGCCTTTGCATTGAGGGCTATCTGAAAACGGCTGTGGCGCTGAAGTTGCCTGTGAATGTGGAGTTGGTGGCATGTGAAACCCGCATGTGGAGCATTCGTTTGTGTGGGATGCTCACCAAGCTTCATTTCAGTCGAAGGCACTCAAAGGGCACTAAGCATAGAGTGTGAAAACTGAGATTCCTTGAGAGCTGCTTGGAAGCCTGATGGTGTGTGAAGTTAGTGAGCCACATGGAGTTGTTCTCCCACAAGAACCACTCGGCTGATCCTTCTTCAATATGCCCTTCACCAACATGCAGTGTTTCCTTGATTGAATTAGCTCTCACACCAATATTTGCGTCTAGAGCCTTTACATTGAGGGCTAGGAGAAAACGGCTGTGGCGCTGAAGTTGCCTGTGAATGTGGAGTTGGTGGCATGTGAAACCCGCATGTGGAGCATTCCTTTGTGTGGAATGCTCTACCAGGTTTATTCCTAGATAATGCACTCAAAGGGCACTAAGCATAGAGTGTGAAAACTGAGTTTCCTTGAGAGCTTCTTGGAAGCCTGATGGTGTGTGAAGTTAGTGAGCCAAATGGAGTTGTTCTCCCACAAGAACCACTCGGATGATCCTTCTTCAATATGCCCTTCACCAACATGCAGTGTTTCCTTGATTGAATTAGCTCTCACACCAATATTTCCGTCTAGAGCCTTTGCATTGAGGGCTATCTGAAAACAGCTGTGGCGCTGAATTTGCCTGAGAATGTGGAGTTGGTGGCATGTGAAACCCGCATGTGGAGCATTCGTTTGTGTGGGATGCTCACCAAGCTTCATTTCAGTCCTAGGCACTCAAAGGGCACTAAGCATAGAGTGTGAAAACTGAGTTTCCTTGAGAGCTGCTTGGAAGCCTGATGGTGTGTGAAGTTAGTGAGCCAAATGGAGTTGTTCTCCCACAAGAACCACTCGGCTGATCCTTCTTCAATATGCCCTTCACCAACATGCAGTGTTTCCTTGATTGAATTAGCTTTCACACCAATATTTGCGTCTAGAGCCTTTGCATTGAGGGCTATCTGAAAACGGCTGTGGCGCTGAAGTTGCCTGTGAATGTGGAGTTGGTGGCATGTGAAACCCGCATGTGGAGCATTCGTTTGTGTGGGATGCTCACCAAGCTTCATTTCAGTCGAAGGCACTCAAAGGGCACTAAGCATAGAGTGTGAAAACTGAGTTTCCTTGAGAGCTGCTTGGAAGCCTGATGGTGTGTGAAGTTAGTGAGCCACATGGAGTTGTTCTCCCACAAGAACCACTCGACTGATCCTTCTTCAATATGCCCTTCACCAACATGCAGTGTTTCCTTGATTGAATTAGCTCTCACACCAATATTTGCGTCTAGAGCCTTTACATTGAGGGCTAGGAGAAAACGGCTGTGGCGCTGAAGTTGCCTGTGAATGTGGAGTTGGTGGCATGTGAAACCCGCATGTGGAGCATTCCTTTGTGTGGAATGCTCTACCAGGTTTATTCCTAGATAATGCACTCAAAGGGCACTAAGCATAGAGTGTGAAAACTGAGTTTCCTTGAGAGCTTCTTGGAAGCCTGATGGTGTGTGAAGTTAGTGAGCCAAATGGAGTTGTTCTCCCACAAGAACCACTCGGCTGATCCTTCTTCAATATGCCCTTCACCAACATGCAGTGTTTCCTTGATTGAATTAGCTCTCACATCAATATTTGCATCTAGAGCCTTTGCATTTAGGGCTATCTGAAAACGGCTGTGGCGCTGAAGTTGCCTGTGAATGTGGAGTTGGTGGCATGTGAAACCCGCATGTGGAGCATTCGTTTGTGTGGGATGCTCACCAAGATTCATTTCAGTCGAAGGCACTCAAAGGGCACTAAGCATAGAGTGTGAAAACTGAGATTCCTTGAGAGCTGCTTGGAAGCCTGATGGTGTGTGAAGTTAGTGAGCCACATGGAGTTGTTCTCCCACAAGAACCACTCGGCTGATCCTTCTTCAATATGCCCTTCACCAACATGCAGTGTTTCCTTGATTGAATTAGCTCTCACACCAATATTTGCGTCTAGAGCCTTTACATTGAGGGCTAGGAGAAAACGGCTGTGGCACTGAAGTTGCCTGTGAATGTGGAGTTGGTGGCATGTGAAACCCGCATGTGGAGCATTCCTTTGTGTGGAATGCTCTACCAGGTTTATTCCTAGATAATGCACTCAAAGGGCACTAAGCATAGAGTGGTGGAAAAACTGAGTTTCCTTGAGAGCTTCTTGGAAGCCTGATGGTGTGTGAAGTTAGTGAGCCAAATGGAGTTGTTCTCCCACAAGAACCACTCGGCTGATCCTTCTTA